>NW_020438978.1:636555-758709 GCF_000699045.2 Agrilus planipennis | reverse complement strand
ATGAATGCTGAATTTTGAATGTCGATTTGATTGAATGTTGAATGTTGAATGCTGAATATCGAATACTAAAAGTTTGAATTGTCGTTGTTTAAATAACGTTGACACAAAATAGGCAACGCCTATCGTACACATTACCCCTTCGCCGTCACTACGCACCCCTCCGGTATCTTCGGTACATTCCGAAGTGATGACGTAGCTACGGACTTGGGTTTTCCATTGATTACTGATATTGTGAGACCTACCTGGTCCGATCTCTTTGTTAAATTACTGAGTTACCTATACTAAGAAAAATAATATTTACCTATACCTACACAAATAAATGCCTTAAAATTGAATACAACTAGAATAGAATACAACATATTGACTACCTGAAAAACACGAACAAAATTGAATATTTACAAAAATTATAAACACTAACAAAATTGAATATATACAAATATTAATTGAAGCCGCAACAATTGTTGTAAAAATACTCTAAATTTCGAATAATCGCTTACAAAATTACGGGTTTTTACTTAAGGCCTTAAATAAAGTATTTTTGCATGCATTCTGTGTCTTGTAAAGTATAACGTACGCACAGTCGAAATAAAGTACAATACTTTATAATAAAGTACGGGTGGCAACCCTACCCGTGAGAGACACATTCATGGATTTGACTATAGCAGGAGATAAGAAAACTTTATAGGTACTATTTTCGGATCTGCAGGATATTGTTTCATTTATGCTGCTATTTGGATTTTTTTGTAGGGGGAGATCCGGAGTTGATAGATTGTTTTTTTGGAAGTTTATATTTAATTTTCTATGTTTTGGTGGTGAATGCCCTTTATTAAGTTTTTGATAAGATGTGCATATCTAATCCGAACCTATTGCCTTTTTATAGGAATTGCTTTGCTCAGTAAATCGTTGTTTTATTTTCCTATCTGTTTGTCCTATGTATATTTGCCTTTATTATAACTCTAGTTTCATTATCTTCGGAAGTGTACTGCATTTTTCATATTTTCCGATCATATATATACTTCTAGTGGAAATTGTTTTTTGAGTTATGTTTGAAACAATCAGGAAACTGTAATTCGGTACTCCATTATGATGAATCAATTTTGTTACTTTTCTATACGTATTAGGTACTTATTATTTCGTTTGCATTACCATCAATTAAAAAGCAGGAAGTGAAACAATTTGCATAGAGTAACTACATAGTAAACATTACAAGGGTAATGTCCTGCATAGTCGTAGTCTTGAAAATTGAGTCGAATCTACTTTAGCAGTTTATTAATTAATATACATATACATATAAATAAAAATAGACGTGTGTGCCATTATATTATATTATACTGTGGTGGCTGCATGGGGCTTGTGGAAGATATGATACCTAAAAGTTGTTGACTTAAGTACCTGGGGTATTTTAATATTTCCACAAAAGTGTTCTAAAACACCTTCGGATTCTTATATAATGTACGTTTGGATTCTTATATAATGTTCGAATTTTTCCAGTTTGGTGGTTGCGTGGATTTATGGGTCGACCACCGGTAGTGTTTTAAATCGGGGCAGAAGGTAAAACAAATCGGGATTTAGGGTTGTAGCTCGGGACAAACAAGAAAACAACGTTTTTTAAATAAAACTTTTATTTATTGCCTTTCGCAACTAACATTCCAAGTAGGCCTTTGTCAGAATTTAATCCTACATAATAATAGTCAGACTTGTTGGACTAGTAGAAATTTAAAAACAGTTAATGCGTAATTTTTCATTATTCTAATAATAATGGGTTTTTAATAATTTTATTGATTTATCAGGACATTTAGCGTCCCGATCAGGTGCAAATCGGGACGCGTCCTTAGACCCTGAAAATCGGGACGTCCCGCGCAAATCGGGACACCTGGCAACCCTAACCACCGGTCACTGAACACCAATTTAGAATAAGTGTAAATACATTAGAGTGCGAATCAATATACATACACATATAAATACAAATAGACGTGTGTGCCAGTATATTATATTATACTATGGTGACTACATAGGGCTCGGTAGCTAGGGTGGTGTGGAAGATATGATAGCTAAAAGTAGTCGACTTAGGCACCTAGGGTATTTTTACATTTCGACCAGTGTTTTAAAAAATTTTTAGATTCTTCTACAATGGTCGATATTCTGCAGTTGGGTGGTTGTGTGGATTTACGGTCAACCACCTGTCACCGAACACCAATTTAGAATAGGTGTAAATGCAGTAGAGCGTTCTTGTATGTTTTAAGCGCTATCCTCAGAATATTCTGCTATGTCTAGGGTTGTTCTTAAGTAGAATATTCAAGAGTGAATTAGATCGGAAAAATGGAGAATGTTCTGAACTGTTTGACGTGTGCTCGAGTTCTAACAGTAAATTAGGAAATTTTCACCAGTGTCCTAAAAAATTGATGAAATCTCCCATGATGTTCGAAATTTCTCCGGTCTAGTGTATGTTTAGATTTGCGAATCGACTACCACACACCTTTAAAATAAGTGACAATGTGAATCCAGCTATACGAGTTGTCGGTAGTTATTAAAATTGACATAATGTCAAAAAAGTGGTCCAGATACTATAGTTAATTAAAAGTAGTCCACAAGCTATTTTGGAGGGCGAATTAACCGGATTCCGAAATCCAAAGGGAAAAGGAAAACGGTCAACCCACACAGGCAGTGAAAGTGGTTTCCTTCAGGATAGTAGCCTGATATTTTTATCAAAAAAAAAGATGAATTGTCAAATGCAGTGGTTCGACAGTGTTCTCCGACATGTGAAGGATAATCCGAGCCCACAGTAGTAGAAGTGAGACAATTCCCACTACAGCAAGTCGGATGGCCGAAATTCAAGGAAAAGGAATACCATTTCACAATAACGCCATCAAAGCGGAACTGGTATCCTTAGTAAAACAACATCGACCAAATTATATGCAGTATGTTGTAGATGGAATGGCTCGCAGACGAGGAATTTCTGTTCTTAGATTGTCTCCTTACCATTGTAACCTCAATCCCATAGAGCTAATATGGGATATGTGGCACGACATCATACCACATTTAAAATGTCCGAGGTGCAACATCTACTAGATGTAATAGTAGTAGTAATATATGTATATAGATGTCTAAATATGCATTTATTTGAAAGACAGCCAAAAATTAAAACTGTAATCAATTATTCTCCTTAAATATAATTTGGCAGGTACACTGCGCCACTGGAATTTTTAATTTCAGTTCACTTTTCAGCATGATGACGCATTTCTCTATTTATTTATTAGACTTTAGCTTTTTATAAAAGTAATAACACTAATATTACAAGAGAGGGTTTCCAGATTGACATGTGTGAAAGATTTTACAAAAGTGGTTGAGTGGTGACCACTAAATTAGATGTTGGAGGAAAAGATTTCTTTGATTGACATATATGAAGTGGTATTTGTGATCGGTTTAGGTTGGGTTATGATGAGAGAATTGAATTTTTGACTTGTTTGAATTGCTATGTACAAGGAGTTAAGTAATATGCACTAGACTAGATTATGTGTTGGAGGAAATGATTTCTCTAATGATATGATAAGTGCTGTGCACCATCGGTTTAAGTTGGGTTTCGGTGAGAGGATTTCCCCGAGTGGCTTGTGTGAAATGCTATGCACAAAGACTTAACTGGTATGCACTATTCGGTGATGGAGGATTATTAAAATGTAATTTCTCGGTTCCTATCCGCCCAGATTTAAACGGATTTATAGCTTTCGTATAACTATTAATTTAGTCAATTAAGTCATTAAAGGTGTATGTTTGGAGCGCGGCGTTGTACGGGTTCGAAACATGGACGGTAGGCGTGGCGGAAAAGAAAAGGTTAGAAGCGTTCGAAATGTGGTGTTACCGACGAATGATGAGGATACCGTGGATACAGAGGACTCTATGCGCGTCAATAAAAGATAGGTGAGATAGGTTGGTAGGTCACCTTCTCAGGCATGAAGGTCTAGTCAGAGATATATTAGAAGCAGAAACATGAGTTAAGAGGAGTAGAGGTAGATTAGATTACTGTTCGCAAATAGTTAAGGATGCGTAATGTTTTAGTTCTAGGGAAATGCGAAGATTAGTTGAGGATAGGAAGGAGTGGAGGTGCTTATCTAACTAGTCTTGGGATTGACGATCTTATGATGATGAAGTCATTAAAATACCTTAAATCAGCAGGTTACAACAGGCAATTTACAATTGAAGTATGCACTTCATTGTTTTCTGCTTAAAAAGTTTAAAGAACATACTGCAAATGGCACAGTAAACGCCATCTGTAGCACGAATATAGACCACTTCGAATTATTTTATTCGATTAAGCTAACGTGCCTATCACGTTGAGGTTGGCTACGCCGGGATTCGTTTTCAGCAAGTAGATATCAACACAAGTGGACCTTATTGGAGCATACGTAATCCTAAAATGTAGCATCGTACTACAGATGGCGTTTACCGCGCCATTTGTGGTATTTTCTAAAACGCACTGTTAAGACAGCAAAAACGTTGGTCTGTGTTCTGTCGGAGCTGTCTGCGACGCGCTGATGAGATCTAAAATGATCGAAATCGCGATCCGCGTCTGGCAGTTTCGACAGAATACAGACCACTTCGAATTATTTTATTAGTTTAAAGAACATTTGCGCTATATTTTTAGTTGTCTAGCTGTATTAGAAAATGCTAGAGGTTTTAGACTGGCTGCGACCTGCGACTATACATGATTACTTTCCATGGTTTTTCTTTTTTAAGTGAATTTTCTAGCAAAGAAGATTTTTTACTTCGTAATTAATTTCTTCGTAAAAAAAATGTAAAATTGTAAAGAGACTGGTTATTTCGAGTAAAAAGTGAATCTATCAAATAATTACCCATTGTACAAATTTTCGTTTACAACGGTTGGTTTGATAATCAATTTTTTAGGTATTGTCAGGACTGGCAAATGTTCTCAAAGAAATTTATTCCGGAAGGTGAGTGCCGTTAGGTGATGAGGTTCGATTGTAGCATTAAATCTTGAAACAAAGCAACACGGACGGTCAAGGAAGGAAGTTGTTACGCCTATTGAATACAGATTCTTGTATGCCAGCGGATGTTTTGTTTCTGTCTTAAGGAAACAAGAAAAGAACGAAGAGAATGACTGTATCAATAAAAAAAATCACCCTTGCCATCAGAATTGTTGTTAGGAAACAATTAAAACCTGTCGTTCTATTTATTAATTACTTTTACATAAGTTAGAAAACGTATGCTTAATACACGATTAACGATTGTTAATAAAATTGTTATTGTAATTTATTACGCATTTTTGTAAGTAAATACAAGTTGTCGTCAGTCCTAAGACTGTTTGGACACGCACCTCCACTCTTTCCTATGCTGAAGTTATCTTCATTGCATTGCCACGCAAAATTAGAATAACTCACATCCCTATTATCACTATTTGCGAACAGTAATCTAATCTAGATCTATCTCTACTCCTCTTAACTCCTGTTTCTGCCTCTAATATGTCTCTGACTAGACCTTCATGCCTGAAAAGGTGTCCTACCAACCTATCTCGCCTATTTTTGACTTCCTCGGAGTCCTCTGTTCTTATATTCTTTCTAATACCTCTTCATTTGTAACCTTCTCTATCTACGGTATCCTCATCATTCGCCGGTAACACCACACGTTCCCAACGCTTCTAACCTTTTCTTCTCCGCCGCTCCCACCGCCATGTTTCGCACCCGTACAGCTGAAACAGGTACCGTGTAACCCTTTCAATGAGTATTTATATTTAGTATTACTAAATGCCTACAATCCAAAATTCTTAAAAAAATGATTCGAAAAACTTTACTTACAAAATGAACCCAAAGCTAAAGAAACTATGGATTCCATTTCTTTCTCTAATTACAATGTGTAAAAGATCAGAAACAAAATAGAATTGTAAATATTTTGATATAAAATGATTGATGTTGGGTTTACATCAATAAAATTATTTGCAACCCTATTTTGGCTCTGATCTTTCACGCTAAGCAAACTATTTTGGCATTAGTGTCTTTTTTCCAATTAAAACGTTGACAAAGGCAAATAAGGAAGCATATAGAAGAATTATTTGTTGCTGAATTACACTCAATCTTCGCAACTGGTGATATAGTGCAAACACCACTATTAACTTAGAAAAATTCTAATATTTAAAAAACGAGCAAATACCTGCAAGGTTTTCTTAAGTAATATTTTATACTAAATTAAATGTAGAAAATTAAATAGGTGCACTGCAATAGTATTTTGAAAATACGTATTTTGCATTTAGCATTTAAGCAAGGAAAGTTTGTATTTTACATTTGAAATGACAAATCAAAAAAGTTTGCATTTTGTATTTACATTTAAAAAAACATTTTGCACATTACTACTTGTAACTCATTTTCTTCGTGAAATCTATTTCAGTAGAATAGGAGAGCAATCGGTTCAAACTAAGGTTTCACAGACCCCTTTTGAAAATGTTCTAACTGTAGCGAAGCAATTGTTGAGATTTACAATCCGTTTATGAAACATATTATAACAAGTCCTTTATTTAAATAATTAACTAGTGTATAAAGTACATTTTCTGTATAGTTTTTTAAACGTTTTTAAGTGAATTGTATTATGTAAAAAATACGATACTACTTGTGAATGCAAATAACACTTTAAGTGAAAGCGAAATTGCTAAAAAAAATCCAGTTATTAACGTTAATTAACTAAGTGCTAATGAGGTAATTGATTTCAACTACTACTAAGACTTTCAATTGCAGTTTTAAAACAACAGACAAGCATTTTAATGTATTTGTATTTTATCTTGTAGTGGAAATGGAGGCAGGTCTTTTTTTTAATTATTGTATAGTGTGATTATAGTTTGCCATTAGAACTTTTAGCAGAATCTTACATTAGAAAGGACCTGTATTGAGTTAGGCGTAAAGAATGCCACTTCTTACCTATACATACAGTGCGTTCATAAATGACCGAGAGCCACGTGCCGTCCATGTGTATGCAACCTACAATACAAAATGCACAAAATCAATTGAAATATTCCTAGACGATTTCTGACAAATTCCAGTGGTGGGCGTTTAAAAAATTTAAAAAAATTGAAAGATGTAGATATTTTATGAAATGCCAAAGAACTAAAATGTTTAGTAGTATCATATAAAATAGGAATAAATCAAAATGAATGAGCGGCAAATAGGCAACAATCAGTATTTTATTATCTTTAATAAATAGCCAAAACTCACAAGGACGACTGTCGGATGTGGCGGTATCCCGCCTTTCGTTTCTTTTGGTTATTACCACTTCGAATGAAATGAACTGTATTCTCCTTATTGTTTTTTATTTACACTATAATACACTTAATTTAATATTAAAGTATCGATAAACATTTGCATTAATAAATTGTATAATCAATTTGGTTGTTGTACATATATTGGGTTTTATTGGTATAGAATTGTTTGAATTGTTGAGTTGATAAATCGAATTGATTGTTGGATATGAGTGAATTGACTCGAATTGATTGTTGGATATGAATTGATATCGAATTGAATGGTTTTCATGTTTTCAAATTTCAGTATTTATAATAGGTACTGAAGAAAGCGACACGCCCTAAACAGGCATCTTTTGGGGTAGGTAACTGACCTTACTGGTCTTGTCTTCTGTGAAATACTGAACCCCAATAAATTCGGTATTTCCGCCAATATCATAAAGTTAGTGCTGGTCGCACATGTTTACTTAATAACTACTTTGAATTTATCCTAAACTATAGACCTAATAAAATAAAATATTCAGAAAAACTACTTAAGAAATATGTACAGTAATATACAAAATAACACAACACCAAACAGACGACACTAGTAACAATTGACACACAACTTTTTTTACTAACTAGTAACCAGATTCAGAGCGTCAATCCCACATTAACAAATACACTATTGGTTATTAAAAATAAGATTACGTGGCTCTCGATCATATGAAAGCACTGTACATATAGTCTGATAATGTCTTATGTGCAGTCTACAGTCTACACATATAATTTTCTCTTAAATTTAGAAAAGATGTGGGGCAACTTATTGAGTGGTTAGTGTTTGGAATAAAATAAAAACAGCGTCTTGTACCTAAATATTAAAAAATTATAACTGAAGAAAGTGGAGCTTTCCGGAAATGACAAAATTAGGGGGTCTTATACCAATTTAAAAGTAATATTTATATATATATAGATATACACTGCAAGTATTGTGTCTCGCTTCCCAGTCGTCAGGCCTGTCTAATTTACCAAATTATTTCGCCGTAGGCCTTGTGTTTCCATTGCTTCAAGTATGTCTTGTTGACAATTCCTCGTGGATCTTCTACGTTTTCTTCTTCCTGGAGGTTGCCAGTTCTAGATCTTCTTAGGCCATCTACTTTCTGACATAGGTTGTAAGTGACCAAACCAAATTAGGCGTTTCGTTTCTATTGTGTCTATTATGGTCCCCTGTATCTTTTCTTATCTTGATATTCCATCTGCTCTCCTCGAGAT
Source organism: Agrilus planipennis (assembly GCF_000699045.2). Taxonomy (NCBI): domain Eukaryota; kingdom Metazoa; phylum Arthropoda; class Insecta; order Coleoptera; family Buprestidae; genus Agrilus; species Agrilus planipennis. The sequence continues at coordinate 750,224 of NW_020438978.1, read as the reverse complement.
GGTACTTAGTCGTGGTCTATTTTTCTTACCTAATTCCCACATCTCGCAGCTATAAGTCGCAATGTTTTCAATTATTGTTTTATAAATAGTTCTATTATATTTTTCTTTGATATTTTACGGTTTCACAGCACTAAATTGAGTTGTGGAATTGCTCGCCTTCCTCACTTTATTCTATTCTTTATATCTACGTCACTTTTCCTTGTCTCTGAAAAAGTAACTCCTACGTATTTAAAACTACGACAATTTTTTATTGTTTCATCATCGATTACTAGATCTCTTCCATGTTCTCCAAAGATTTCTTTTGAATATTTATAGTGAGGCCTCATTTCTCATATTCTTCTTTCAGCTAATTATATTATGGACTACTGAACAGTAAATAAAGATAAGGGCTCTGTTTACCCCCCACACAGATAGCTTAAGAGTAGTATAAATAAGACTAATTTTGTGGGTGACGAACAAGTCGATACTTCGTATTAGTCTTTGCACTAGCGACTGTTCGTCTTCACGGGTTGTATCCTATTTTTAATAAATTTGTTATAGTATAGTGATTGTTTTAATAAATCTTTTTAAAAACGTCTTTCTCGGCCTTCGTACTATAACTAGCTTCCTTATCATATATGATCTTCATCTTAATCTGCAACAGTCATAACGTGGTCGTCTGCGAATAATAAAGTGTATAAGGTTATCTCCTATAAGTATGTCCATATTCCTACACTTGTATTTCCAGTGACTGAGGGCTGATTCAAGGTAGATAAAGAAGGTGGGAGAAAGAGAGTCTCCTGACGTAGGCCCTTCGTTACCTTAAACTCGGTCGATAGTTGTTTTCCTAATTTAACTGCGCTTGTACAACCTACGCAAACTTTACGAAAGACTAATGTATATGCTGTTGATACCTTGTGATTTCAAGCCGACATGCCTTTTGGAAATCGATAAATGTGAAGAGGACAGGTCTACCGTGTTCCGTCCTTTTTTCAAGTAGAACCTTAAGAACGAATATATTATCTACACAGCTCCTTCCTGTCTGTCCTGAATCTATTTTTCTCTTGTGACTCTCGCGTTTCTTCTTCAAGTCTTCGCTTTATTACTCGTTCTTATAGCCTGGCTAGTTAACTTATCACACTGATCTCATGGTAATTTTTGTAGGCACGTCTGTTTCCTCTCTTAAAAACAGCTAGTAGGTAAAAGTATAAGTATTATCTACCGATAACAAACACAACATTTATGTTACAAAACCCTATTAAATATGAAGTTGTTACAGCAATAAGTATTTTACCACACCGTTACTTTTTAATGTGGAAGAAATAATACACTTAAATCTAGTAAGAAAATCACTTCTCCACAGTGTATCTCTAACGTGCTGTCCATCATCATCATCATAAGGTCGTCAGTCCTAAGACTGGTTGGGCACGCACCTCCACTCTTTTCTATACTGAGCTGATGTTAGTATTTCCCTAAAGCTAAAACATCTCACATCCTTAACTATTTGTTTCTAGGTCCATCTCTGTTCCTTTTAACTCCTGTTTCTGTTTCTAATAAGCCTCTAGTCTAGCTCTTCATATCTGAGAGAGAATTTGTCCCACCAACCTATCTCGTCTATTTCTTATTGACTTCCATAGAGTCCTCTGTTCTTCTACTCTTTTTTGACGTGACAACGTCTTATAATTCGATGGAGCCGGCTGCACGCACGAAAAAACATGACTCATGCGGTGTTACCTCGCTCTGAGGCGTTCCATTAAAAGCTTGAAGTGCAAGCGAGAGCGCGGAACGAGCGACAAAAAGGCACAATCGGCCTCCGCGTTCGGCAGCGTTCGACATCTGTCTCTCTCCTACTTGAGTGAGCGATGCATCCGCGTGGACAGCTGCTATACAATAATACATTTCCATTTACCTCCTTCTCTATATCCATACAAAATATCTATCAAACAAATAAAATTAAAATTTTCTTTTGAAAAATGAAACCATTCCATCAGTATTTTCTTATGACGTTGTCACGTTCAACTATCGTCAGTAAACCGACTTTACAGACAACCGATTTTTAATACCTCTTCATTTCTAACCTTCTCTTCCGTCGTGCCCACCGTCCACGTTCTGTACCCGTGCATCCCATTAGATGATTTTATATCAGCGACATTTTAATGGGGGAACGTTTGGCTCCTACAATTAGTCTGGCTGCGTACAAATAGTATCGAAATAGTTCCCTAAGTATCATATTTAAAAATGAAGACTATAAGTAAAATTACGATTTTTGTTTGCGAACAAGTGTCTGGCAGAAATTATCGCCGACCGGAAGTATCTGCCAGTGTTGATTATTAGTTTTTAACAATATTCTGTAAAACATTATGTAAAAGTCAGTACTCAGATTTCAAGAAAAGTGAGTAATGTTTTTAGGCGGCTCAAACACCTACAATAATTTTGCATAATATTGAACACCCCCTTTGAATCCAAACGTTCATGCAGTAATATCGATCGAGCAATAAGATTGACAAGTCATTCGCGTCAATATTTTCATGCGAGAAACATGTCTGACGTCGAAGTTTTGCCTGCAGCTGTGCTAGTCTCTCATTAAACTTCATCATCATCATCAGGTCGTCAATCCTAAGACTGGTTAGACATGCACCTTCACTCCTTCCTATCCTGAGCTAATCTTCGCATTTCCCTAAAACTAGAACATCTCACATCCTTAACTATTTGCAAGCAGTAACAGTAAACCTAGGTCTACCTCTACCCCTCCTAACTCCTGTTTCTGCCTCTAATAAATCATAAGCCACACTTTTCTTCTCCCGGTTATGGTAAACTTTACTTTTTATTTACCACAAAGCCGGTAATTCTCGTATCTAATTCAATACATTCAATTAAAAACTCCCTTTGCTTGTTTTTTACCGAATTATTCGCCATTTTGATGCGCGTCTCTATGCTACACGTGACCTCGCAACCCCTCCAATAAAAAAAAAAAATTGCGCCGTACTGACCCTACACAGTGCAAGGAAAACATTGCGCAATAAAATTTAAGCTCGCTCAAACTTCTGTTCGATCATTCCGCAAGTTTTCAATATTATCCCTACACTGCTAATAACATTGTGCAGTCATCTATATTGTGCAATATTATTGTAGAAAAAAAAACTTGTGGGTGTTTCATTCCCACCAGCCAGTAATGCTCGGACTACGCCGGGAAGTAAGGCGGAAGGCCCTTTTCAGCCTCCTATTAGGAATCGTGGGAATGGGTGGGTGGTGGTTCGGGTGAGAAAGATGAGACAGACAAAATGAAGACAGAAGAGAATGAAAGATTATCTGTGGAGTATTACTGCCTCAGCATTTGCCTAAGTGATCCAAGGAAACCACAGAAAAATTTGGACTAAGTAGGGCGGACCCGGAATCGAACTAGCGTCCTCCAGAATGCTAAGCAATGGTCTAAACCTCTAGGCCATGCCGCTCGGTTTGTTATAGATGTATGGGCCGCCTTCCGTACTTTGAGCACATGGTATATACAAACTGGCTCACGGCCCAAATTAGCAAGTACGCATACGTTCAAAATACATACTAACACTACTCTATCCTACCCATTTTGTTACTCAGAAAATAAGTAATGCCTGGCGCCTTTGGAATCTTGGACTTTTAGTTTTAGCGTTATACTACCCTTGTAAAAATCACCTTTAAACACAAAATATTTAGAAAGTAATAAACACTGCTAATATCTATTTTCGTTCTTTGCATTATACTTCTAATTAACAGTTTACATAAGGGATGGTCAACTCAAATGATCTTGCGGGTCACTTTGGAAATAAGTCATAACCACGCGGGACACATATATAGAATAATTTATTTCCATATTAGATTTTGCTTTAGAATTTAATAACAGTTTTTAGGGTAATACTAAAAATCTGCTACTTTCAAACGTGTTATGTAGTGCTGTTGATGTTGAGGAAAATAAAGACCAAAATAAACGGTTTAAGAGGCCTTAACTCTTAAAAAATAATGTTAAAATGAGACGAAAAGAGAACGGTAGTCTGGCTAATTAGTCAAGCCGGGGTTTCTGGCCATATTTTCCGCATTCCATTTTGAATCGATTGGACAAAACGTACTCTGTTCAATGCAGCGATTCTTAAAAACAATCCAAAAATAACCATTTGGCATGCTTATAGAGGAGTTATTTACCTTCACGAAAATAAAAAAAAATCAACTTGGTTTTCCTGTATTTTATATTTTTCTGGCACAAACTACTTTCAGACTTTTTTTTCATAATTTTGGTACCTGCGTATCTATAATTTTCGTTTGCAGAATAGAAAAGGAAACACAGTATATTCATTGTGAAACGTTCGCACAGTAGGACCTTTTTAAGTCGAAAACCTCCATGTTTGTGCAAGTGTTAGAATGTCGCTCTGTATATATGTTTTGTTTTGTCCGAATTGGGTCGCGTAATCAATTTCGGTGATAGTGTTTATTTTAGGTCGCAGATTATGACTAGAGTGAACCCGTAGTGCGAGAAGAGACCAGTGCATGATACATATTTGCCAATTTATCTTGTATCCACCTTATTATCCCCGATAGCCACTCGTGATTATTATGAATTGATCAGACGATTTTGAAATCAAATTTGAAACATATGTTACACATGTGAAAATCATTTTGTTCTTATTCATTCTTGCTCAGTCTTTCATACAATAAACTTCTTAATCAAATACAGTCCACCTGCTCGCCAGGAACTAAAATTAAACAGAGAAATCAAAAATGTAAAAATATATAGGGTGTTCCATTTAAAATAACAAAGTTAGGTGGCGTTCAGAAGATGGAATGGAATGGAACACCCTGTATGACTAATAATAGGTGCGAGACATTTAAAACAATTAGGAATAACTTCTCTCATCTTAACTAGAATTGTACTTAGATGGATGGAAAAAAAGGCGGAAGGTCAATTTTGGTTTGGATGAAATAGAGGAACGCGGGAGGTCATTCTGGCTTTACGGGTAACAATAGAGAAAACAATAGAAAAAGGAAAGAGGCCGTACATAGGATTTGTAGATTCAGAAAAATCTTTTGAGAATGTTAAATAGGACAAGATGTTAAATTAATTAAAAATTTAGGTATGAATTACAGACATAGAATAGTGATACTTAATTTGTATAAACGGCAATTATAGAGCTGGAGCAGCAACGTAGAGAAGTACGGGTCTGACGAAGGAAGCTGGCGAGCGGTCGCGCGGGTAGTTGCCCATTTATGACCTATTTGGGTAAGTCACTTGGAACCGATACACAAATAAGCTTTCAGTAGGCGTAAATTATGGTATTAATACAGATAGGACAGTAGCGTACTAGAAAATAATGTAAAAACATGACTTATCAAAAAGAAAAAATTAACCTATTGCTTTTGTTTTATAGTTAGTTTTCACATTCACTGTCATCATGGGAATCTCTATCACTGTCACCAACATCAACAATTAGTTCTTCTGTTTGTCTGTCTATTACTTGCTCACTGATCCCTATTTTTAAATATTTAATCTACGCCCCTGCTAGGAATACTGAAGAATGAGGGCTGCAATCTTTATACCTAAAACTGCCTACTTTTGCCACCGCGCATCCACGCCATTTTAAAATTTCCGCCAGCTTCCAGCGTCAGGCCTGTAAATATTTGGAAGGGAGTCAGACAAGGATGCACACTGTCACCGCTACTTTTTAATCTATACATCGATCAACATCATTAAAGACAGTACAACTGTAGGGATAGATATACAGGGACAAAAGATTAGTATGCTTAGATTTACAGATGATATTGCAGTATTAGAATCTAGAACGGAGGAGTTAGAGATAGCTTCAAATAAAATGAAAGCGGTATTGACAAAACACTATTATATGAAAATAAATAAAAGTAAAACAAAAATACTGGTATGCAAGGGAATAAATAGTAGGCAAAGAGCGGATATAAAGATAAGAGATCAAAGATTAGAAGAACTGACTCATTTTAGGTAACTAGAAAGTCAGATAAGTCAGGACGGAAGGAGCAGTAGGGACAGAACGATTAATTTAGAAATTCGAAAAAGATTGTTAAAGGTGTATGTTTGGAACGCGACACTGTACGGGTGCGAAGCATAGACGGTAGACGTGGCGGAAAACAAAAGGTTAGAAGCCTATCAAATGTAGTGTTGCTGGCTAATGATGAGGATATCGTGGATAGAGAAGGTTAGAAATGAAGAGGTGTTAGAAAGAATAGGAGAACAGATATAATAAAAATAGAGTAGATAGGTTAGTAGGACACCTTCTCAGGCATGAAGGTCTAGTCAGAGACATATTAGAAGCAGAGACAGGAGTTAAGAGGAGTACAGGTTGACTTAGATTCAATTACTGTTCGCAAATAGTTGAGAATGTGGGATATTCTAGTTCTGGGGAAATGCGAAGATTAGCTCAGGATAGGAAGGAGTGGAGGTGGGTATCCAGCCAATCTTAAGATTAACTAGCTTATGATGATGATGATGCACCATATGATGCTGAAGTACTTTTTAACATCCTGTATATTCAAAATTTGAAAATTAGAAGTTTTCATTTCTATCGTGTGGTCATAAGCACACACCCTTTATAACAAATTTTGTAAAGTAGCACATTAGGCTAGGGCTATGTTGCTGGTCGTACCACATTGCTACCTAAACGTGTTCCTAATAAGTTCGTATTACAATCGTGGTGCAATAATCTAATTTTGCTTACTTGCATGTGCACACATCGAATTAGTGGTGAGATGGAGTGTGGTATTTCTGGAGTCTCACAGACTGGGTCACGTTCCTTAAAATAGTTGTAAACATCAACCTGCCGTTGCAGCTGCAGACAATGCATGCTCGACAGTTGGAAAAATTGTTGGTATAACTTGTTATTCGTATCTATCAGGAGGTTAATACACACACAGCTGATAATATAAAAAAATAATTCCTTATACGTACCACGAGTCTATTTTTCGACATACAAATTCCATCATAAATTATCGGTGCAACGGGATTAAATTACACGTTGGTTATGTAATTAAATTAGCAATTGACAGCTGTGCAAAGAACGACAGCAATTAATTGATGTTATGTAGGCAATCGATTCTAATATTTTTTCATGTAAATCGTGAAAATGGTACTGCCTTTTAGGTTTCCGTACGTCGGAATGAAAAACGGAACTCTCCTGGGATTAGGATAGGAGAATTTACTTGACTGATTATATTAAAATTTACTTCACATATGTATTTCTGCGAACCAAACACTGACGCATAACGTAAAGAAATTAATTTTAAACGTGGGGGTCATTGGGGGGGGGGGAGCAATAGGAAATTAAAAAAAAGTTTTGCAAACGGTACCGTTTGACGTCTCAAACGAAAGGGCTTGTTGTAAGTAGGGTTGCCATCTCTAAACTTTGGAAACCAGGACAAGACGCGTGAAAATCTCGGATTTTAAGAGTCCAGAACCCGGACATGTCAACAGGTTTTTTTAAACTTAGTCAGTGTAACAAAAAACAGTTGAAAATGTCATAAATCACCCTTTTATTTATTTTCAGACCTTAAAATTAAATTTAGTCATTCTTTATCATCATTTTCAATGTACCTGACAAAACAGAATCTTATTACAGTTTGTTACAAATTGTTTTAATAATCTGTTAGATTTCTTTTACGTGTGTGGCGGGCGGCCCAAGACTTTAAATTTTTAAACCAGGACTACAAATGAAGCGCCCCCCCCCCGGACGCTCCCCGGATGCCCTCTAAACTAGGACAAATCCGGGGAAACCCGGACGGATGGCAACCCTAGTTGTAAGGGTTTCCGAAACTACTGAACCTAAAATTTAAAAAAAATCGATTCTAATATTTTTTCATATACATCGTAAAAATGGTACTGAATTTTAGGTTTCGTATGTCGGAATGAAAAACGGAACTCTTCTAGGATCACTCGTCTATATGTCTGTCTGTCTGTCCGTCTGTTACAGTCAATTTGCTCCGAATCTACTTGACCGATTGAATTGAAATTTACTACACATATGTATTTCTTCGTCCCAAACACTGACGCATAACGTAAATAAATTTGTTTTGAACGTGGGATTTTTGAGGGGGCCAATAGGAAATTAACAAAAAAAGTTTTACAAATTGTACCGTGTGATATATCAAATGAAAGGGCTTGTTGTAAGGGTCTCCGAAAATACTGGGCCTAAAATTAAAAAAAAAAATACTGAAAATAGTTCTTTATTTATATATAACAGGAAAACTAATAAGAAGTCTATGGTCTGAACATAACGTAGTAAATTTCTCAATAAAACAATATTGTGTCTACAAATTTACATTTGCAGTTTGAATGCTTGGGAAAATATGTTTTTTTTTTCAACAGTAATGTTAAGTTGGTTCTCGGATTAAGGTTCCGTACGTCTGAACGAAAAACGGAATCCTTATAGGACAGCTCTTGTGTCTGTCCTGTTTTTAAATAAAAAATTACGTGTGCTAAACGATGTATGAGGATGGTTCAATAGCTTTACCAAAACATGTACGGTATATTTGTACTATATGACTTAATTGCTACTTTTTAATCTATACATCGAAGACGCAATCAGCATCATTGAAGGCAGTACAACTGTAAGGATAGATATACACGGGCAAAAGATTAGTGTGCTTAGATTTGCCAATGATATAGCAGTATTACCATCTAGCACGGAGGATTAGAGATAAATAAAATGGAAGCGGTATTCACAAAAGAGTTTTGTATGAAAATAAATAAAAGTAATACAAAAATACTGGTATGCAAGGGAAGAAAAAGTAGGCAAAGAGCGAATTCAAAAATTTGAAAAATTAGAAAAACTGACTGATTTAAGGTATCTAGGAAGTCAGATCAGTCAGGACGGAAAAAGTAGTAGGGATATAAAGCAGAGGATAACATAGGGTCGATTCGCCTTCAATAAAAAGATGTCACTTCTGGGCTCACGAATGAACGAATTAATTTATAAATTCGAAAAAGATTGTTGAAGGTATATGTTTGGAGCTCGGCGCTGTATGGGTGTGAATCATGGACAGTGGGTGCGACGGAAAAGAAAAGGTTACAAGCGTTCGAAATGTGGTGTTACCGGCGAATGATGAGGATACCATGGATAGAGAAGATTAGAAACGAAGAGATATTAGAAGGAATAGGATAACAGAGGACTTTATGGATGTCAATAAAAAATAGGCGAGATAGGTTGGTAGGACACCTCAGCTATGAAGGTCTAGTCAGAGAAATATTAGAGGCAGAAACAGGAGTTAAGAGGGGTAGAGGTAGACCTAGATTAGATTACTGTTCGCAAATAGTTAAGGATGTGCGCTGTTCTAGTTTTAGGGAAATGCGAAGATTAGCTCAGGACAGGAAGAAGTGTAGAAATTATTTCTTTTTATTGAAGGCGAATGACCCTACGCTATCCTCTGCTTTATATCCCTACTACTCCTTCTGTCCTGACTTATCCGACTTCCTAAATACGCAAAATGAGCCACTTCTTCTAATTTTTCGTCTCCTATATTTATATTCGCCATTTCCCTACTTTTTCTTCCCTTGCATGTCAGTATTTTAGTTTTACTTTTATTTATTCTCATGTAATACTGTTTTGTCAATACCGCCAATTATTTAGAGCTATCTCTAACTCCTCCTTGCTAGATGCTCATACTACTATATCATCTGCAAATCTCATCAAGTTTGAAATAATCTATGATCGAGTCTTTGGCCTGTTACTTTATACAAACTAAGTATTCACTCTTCTATCTCTGTAACTCATTCGTACATTTTTAAGTATATTTAACATGTTGTCCCATTTAACACTGTCAAAAGATTTTTCTAAATCTACGAATCCTATATACGTACTCTTTCCTTTTTCTATTGTTTTCTCTATTATTACCCGTAAAGGTAGACTGAAATTGATTACCTTTCATCCAGAAAAAAATTGTTTTATGTGGTCGTCAATGACACATATTTAGGACTTCAACGAGAACGATGCCGCAGATAAAACCTAGTTCCAAATAAACCGCATCTCTGAATATGCTTATTAGTAAAATAATATAATTTTTGCGATATAGAGGAATCCTAATAATGGCTATTGCATGTTTGTATATATGTTAATGTGTCCTATTTTAGCATGCGTATCACGTGCGGTCACACGTGTTTGTATGCGTGTACGAAGCGGCGCTCACATATTTGCTGGCTATAACGATCCACGCTGTTAAATGCTCACTAATGGAGATGTATTTTTAACATTAAAAATAAAATACAAAATCGCCCTATGAGGCGCCTCAGTAAAAGTAAAGTCGATTGTACGTATACATATACAAATGCGAGTATAACGTTAGATAATTCGAAATAAACACTGGTTTCAAGATATGTTTGTGTAGAGTTTGTTGATATTTAATTACATACTCGACATTACCTATAAATTGCGAAGGTTCAAGTAAAAATCGTAATGTGCATGTAACTAGTTCTTTCCTTTTCGTATTTCATTCACACCAAGGGAAATTGTTTTGTTGACGGAAGGGGGTAGGAAGAGGTTCAAGGATTTCATCCTCATTGATAAAAAACGGGGGACGTCAAACTAAAAATTAAAATTATAAAGTCCTGCTTATTATTACAATACAATGCATGGTTAACTGTCAGTCAAGTGCTTCTCCCTTCTACCCTCCCCGTGCCGTACTTTTTATTTATCCTGATACTAAAATAAAAAAAAAATTACATCCAATCCCACGAATCCACCCTGTCACCCCAACTTTCACTACTTTCTTGACTGTTGTTTAAGATCAGTTCTACACCCTCCACTCCCATCATTCTCCTCCGAGTAATCTTCCCATTATGTAGACATTTACAATTTTCATTTTTAGCCTCCATCCCATCACCTCCGCTTCGCCGCTCCCTCTTTTTACCAATAAGGATGAGGACGTTGGACCTTCCCCTACCACTCCCGCCTAGTGCTGGGGAAAGATATTGATATTTCGATAGTTATCGATATATCTATAACAATAATAGCAATTGATAACTATCGATATATCGATGACTACCTATAAATACTTACATAAGTATATCGATAAAATGTTGAAGTTGCACGCCATTCGCTTTAATGCAACACTTATAGCGTACGCAGTTGCTGCGAATTTTAGCCCAGATACCGGGAATATTTTGAATTATACGAAAGGCATTGGTAATATAACTCTCCACCAACTGACAGTTGAATAAGAACACTACTGGAATGCACTATCACACCACTAATTGTCCTTATTGTAACAGTCTTTTATGAAATGGTCACTAAGTAAGTAAACTAACACTAACAAGCAAGTAAATGTCACAACAATCCCAACCAAACTGGGACATTATGTGTATTTATTCCAGTCACTTCCAGCAGTGCAATTATACGAAGTTATATCAATATTTTGCTTTGTACGGGTGCGAAGCATGGACAGTGGGCGCGGCGGAAAAGAAAAGCTTAGAAGCGTTCGAAATGTGGTGTTACAGGTGAATGATGAGGATGCCGTGGATGGAGAAGGTTAGAAATGAAGAGATATTAGAAAGAGTAAGAGAACAGAGGACTCTATGGAAGTAAATAAGAAATAGGCGAGACAGGTTAGTAGGACACCTTCTCAGGCATAAAGGTCTAGTCAAAGACATATTAGAGGCTGAACCGGAAGTTAGGAGGTGTAGAGGTAGACCTGGATGCGAAGATTAGCGCAGGATAGGAAGGAGTGGAGGTGCGTGTCTAACCAGTTTTAGGACTGACGATCTGACGACGATGATGATGGTTTAAATAAAACAAAATAATCAACAGAGTCCTTCTGGATACATCCTTGTATTACTCCATATGGGTCGGAATGAGCAATTTAACACATGTGATTGGTCAAAGTAGACAGGTATGCATCTTATCTCAACTGTTACAACACATACAAACCTTTACCAAACGCTGAGTGGCCAGGGTTGTTTGTGAACCACTTCTAAGTATTCTGTAATCGTTATATAATTTCTTTTCTGTTTAAAATAACATAATACTCGTTGTCGTGGGCTACATTAAGTCCACTTCAGTTGTACGATCACGTAACGACCTTAACGCGAGTGCATTTTCTTCGGCTGATCCATAACTTAATACCAAACATAAACAATAACATTACCCCAAAAAGCAGCTGATTCCGACCTACTGAAGGTGAATTTTTCTACTATCAGCTGGCGATCGTAATTAATTTGCGATTGTGCAAGGTCAACATCAAAACTGTTATAATTTTATAATTTTTTATTTTGTTTTTTACTTCCTATAATTATTGAACATATCGATATATCGATAATTGTCGAAATATCGAAGCAGATGTCGATAGTTATCGGTTGCTAATATTGTTATCGATATATTGATATAAAAACAATTATCGCCTAAGACTAATCTTGATTGACAGACAGACAGGCAGACAACTAAGTGATCCTATAAGAGTTTCTTTCTTCCTTTTTAGATACGGAATCCTAAAAATGATATAAATAGCTCACAAAACTTCCTACAAGACAAAAATAAAGTAAACTGAATATGTCGAATCTATATGTCCGTCTTGCTGTGTCTGAGAGGCGTAAATCGTCGGTATGGTATATGTAATTATTTATGTCTTGTTGATTTGCCTAACAATAAAATGGTAAATCGCGGACAGAAAGAAATTTCCGACTGCACCTTACATTTTGTACCGTTTTCTCAATTTTAAACCCTCTCGGTGAAACAGTGTTCTACATAAAATATCTCATTACCGCGATTAGTTTTTTATTTTCCATTTATGACGCTACTTGTTTCTATTATGTATCTAGTTTGTACATAATGTGCCTTAAGTTGTAATTTTGTGTTTACTTCAAAAAGTAAATGTGTTCACCGGGGGGGAACATCAATAAGCTTCGGTACTTTTGAATTTCCTGGATGTCTACATCGACACACTAATAACAGCTTGCCGCTTCTGTCGCCGCAAACTCCAATTTGCAATTTAAGCTTGTGACCGAACGAAGGAATTTTCTCTCTCTTTATTTGTAGAAAGTATGCCGTGGGCATATAATAAAATTAGGCATTTTATAAAACGCCGAGGCTTTTAGAAAATAACGTAGCAAATTTTAAAACGTACAAAGTAGCAAAATTTTACATTTTAATTTGTGATGTTTCGACTAGTCGGCAAAGACGACTGTTTAATGAGAATTTCTTACATACTAACTAACAAAATTAAATTTGCTTAAAACTAGAGAACAACTAATAAAGGGGGTGGAATCTAAATGAAAGATATTCTGGTGGTGGATAAATGTAGGAATTTCCGTCATATACGAGAGGGTGTTGAGTACAACCAGATATAGAAAAGTTCTAGAAACAGGTATGAATGAGTTAACAATGAGCCAGGTATTAGTGACGGAAAAACCCCATTTATGCTACCAGGAATTATTGAATTCATCACGTACATTTTGTCTGTATGACAATGAAATTATTCACAAATTTTATAAAACCAAATAATAAAGGAAAGGAATTTATAACTCAAAATGATTGAAGTTGAACTGAACAAAGAAATTTGAAATGTTAATAAAGTAATTAACAAGACTAAATCTAACTAAATGGAAAGGTTTTTGAATTAAAATAATTGTAAAAAATATAGATAATTACTAGCACTTAACAACGACTATTCGGCCACTTTCTAAATACACTGTATATATATAGGAGGAATTATTCAAAATAAAAACTTTGTTAATTAACATTTTCATTTTACAATCAGTCTTACACATGTCATCTTATCTTTATCAATAAACATTAATAAACATATTCTTCTTATTTAAATAAAAGAATAGGAATTATTGTTATAAACAGACTTGGATTTGCTACTGGAAGGAATCGTCTGTGGTCGAGCATTTGGTCATAGAACTTAACTGAGGTATCAGGGTTGGATGTCGATATTTGACATTGTTGTTTATACTTGTAGTGTTTGCTGTTTTTCGGTGCCCACCACGAAAATTATCATTTGGCACTGCTTACACTTGACTTAACGAGTATTATTGTCCAATTGATAAAAATCCATACGCGAGACTTTTTGACATGATTAAATTGTAATTGAGCTGTTTCACTTTCATGAATAATAAAAGTATTGTCTTTTTCTTTTACACAAAAATACTGGTCTGACCAATGCAAAAGCAAAAATCAAGAACAATGCGAAGTAAGCAAAACTTGTGCGTAATTAAGCTGTAAACGAAGCATCACTGAAATTGCCGAATACTCCTGCAGGAGCCGCTACATGAGGTTAGTTTGAGTCACTCCATACCCTTCAATGAGTACGAGAGAGTAAGCAGTAATGAATAATTTTGTTTTGTCTTTTTCTTCTCCCTTCCACTCCCATATCAAGCCCCTTCATCCCGTAGACGAGCGAAGCCACTCTCGCAACTTAAATAATACCTACGAAAATTTTCGTTACTACGTTCGCAAAACTATTGGGTTTGGCTATGGAAGAGGGGACTCATCTACGAAATGGAAGGGATAAGAAAAGGAAAGAATCATCTCACTCGCACTCGCAGGATCAATGAGGAGCTACTTGGTTAACCTTGAGGATCACTCGGGATGCAAAAGATCCGAGTTTGCCCGGCTCTGAATTAGAACAATACAATACGATAGACAGTTTAAACATTTACGCCGGCCCACGCCCCAGTTGCGGCCGCCCTTGAGATGTCCCAACATAGTCGAACTCGGTGATGTAATTGTGTCCAACAAAGAATCCTTGATGACGATTGTAGACTGCCTGAAACAATAGGTGTTTTCCACACCTAGGCCCCAGCTAAATAACCAGGCATTCTATGCATTGGCCGAATGGATAGGTCGCTCCCAATGCTTATCTTTACATTGACAAGCTACTATGTGTAGAGACTTATCCCTCTACTGGACGCCCTTGTGCTGATATCACCGCAGCTTTACCGACACTCAGGCCACTGCTGTATACGTCAGGTCAAGGAGTGGACTTCTACTCTCATTAACACGTCACCCACAGGTGCACTGCCACTCCAGGTATATCTAGCCAGATCTGCAGTGGACTACCTGACGCACAGGATTTACACTTTACCTAAAGGCACATCCGACCCGTCGGCCGTTTGCCTTACACTTCTGCAGGCCTTACATTTCAACAATAACAACAACACTTATAATACATAATATGTGCACAATAACCAACTTTTTCAATATTATCAAATATTAACTGTCCTTATGGCACCTTACTCTCTCACCAAAGTAACCACTGCCCTTACGGCATCTTCCTCTCTCACCAGATTTTTTTTTTTTTTATGTTTTCGTGGAAGAGGGGGAATCTTCAGAAGACACCCAGCCGTCCGTACGACTGGGTAGTGTCGGATTCCCGAGGAAGAAGTCCTCGGACCTACCGACTAAAACCCCTCTACCTCAGGCCGTTTTAGGACCAACTAGGGTCCTCTTCAGCCGGCTCTCACCAGAGTAACCACTACCCTTAAGGCGCTTTACACATCCTTACACGCCGGCTGCCACTTCACCACTGACTTTAACTTAAAAGTTAAAAGCCCTCTTCCAACGGTCCTCTTTGGTTTCATTCTACATGTATGTCATTAATATTTGGTCAGCCCAAATAGTAAATAAATGCCGAATAAATAACTTTCCTACATTATGAATTTTTGAAAGTCTGAATATACATGAAAATCGCTATTTTCTATGCTTCAAAAAGTTATTAGAAAATAAGGGTTTTTAGAAGCTAATATATATATATATATTTAATAAACTATATGTACAACAAGATTACTTTTTTCTTTCCTTACTATTTACGACATATGTACTTATACCTTGATTCATATTTTATAATTTTCGTTACTTTCGTTATACTAATAAATTGTTTTTCTTTGCAGGTAAGAAATGCATAACAACCTTCGTGTAGTTGATCAGGGTAAGCAAATAGTACTTAATGGGTTTTATGTAAAATATTACGTTGGGGTATACTGAATGGCTACAGTTTAATTTCGATTCCGAAAGAGAATTATTGGAAAATGCTTTTAAACCGCTATAGTTTACACTGTCAACAAATGGCATTTTCTAGTAACTTATTTACTGTAGATAATGACGATGACATTGAAATAATCACTATATAATATGTATTTAAGGTTCTAGGTGTAGGTGTAAAATTTACTTAGGAAATTTATGTATCTACCTTAGACAGCGAATGATCGAATATTAAAACGTTTAATAATAGAATGAAACCAACTACTTGGCCTACTTTCGATATCCGTAATATTGTCGTTTAATCGGAAAATTTATTTAAAAATTGCCAATTTTAACGTATTAAATGTCTATATATATACCCATTGACGGAAACGGTTAAATTAGCTCCGCCACATTTACGACATATTTACGAAAACATATTAAGTGCATTTCATGAAATCATGCGAATACTAAAAACGAAGACAACCTTTAGTAAATTAAATTATTTTCGTTATTTACGTAAATTAGACATATTATTTAAGAGATTAAAATGAAGGAAACGTATGAAGCACATATGAAGGTAGGATTTGCTGTATTATACAGGGTGTTCCATCTAAGGCGGTTTCGTCCATAACTATCTTATTATACATTTTATAAAAAAAAGTGGTTTGGAATCACATGTTGCATAAACAGAAAATATTTTTAGTTATACAGGGTGTTCCATTTATTATGGACGCTACCTAATTTCACTATTTTTCCGAAAATATAAGTTAAATATTAATTTACTTTTACTATAATGTAATAATATGTGTCCTGTAAGGCGGAGATTAATTAACGTTAATTTATTAAGAATATATTTAGTTAAAAAATGTTCTGCGGTTCCGAAGTTGTTTTATGGTTGAACCGCCACTGTATAAAATAAACTTATATTATGACTACACTCTACTAGCGATGCAACAGAAGTATCTTAACGGAAATAGAAGTAAATAGTAAATTCTTGGGGAAGCGGATGCGGAAGCGGAAGTGTAATATTTATAGGTGACTCTTTACTGCAGTGGTCGTGCGCCCTTTTCGCGAATATTTTGTTACAAAATTTACATTTAGCACTTGCATTGTTAACTATCAACAAAATAATCCCAAATGGAGCTTCTTTTTGGCTTCAAAATTGCACTAGTAATTTAAAATTTACACCACTAAGCAAACACTATACAAAATAAATAAAAGCTGTAACTGTATTAGTATTTTCGAAATGAAATTATTAGGAGAACTAACTAAGGGATAACTGGAAGACCTGAACGTTAATCATCATCATCATCATAAGGTCATCAGTCATTAGACTGGTTGGACACGTACCTCCACTCTTTCCTATCCTGAGCTAAACTTCGCATTTCCCTAAAACTAGAACAACCCATATCCTTAACTATTTGCGAACAGTAATCTAATCTAGGTCTACCTCTACCCCTCCTAACTCCTGTTTCTGCCTCTAATATGTTTCTGACTAGACCTTCATGCCTGAGAAGGTGTCCTACCAACCTATCTCGCCTATTTTTTATTGACTTCCATAGAGTCCTCTGTTCTCCTATTCTTTCCAATACCTCTTCATTTCTAACCTTTTCTACCCACGATATCCTCATCATCCGCCTATAACACCACATTTCGAACGCTTCTAACCTTTTCTTTTCCGCCGCTCCCACTGTCCATGTTTCGCACCCGTACAACGCCGTGCTCCAAACATACACCTTTAACAACCTTTTTCGAATTTCTAAATTAACCGTTCGCGAGCATAGAAGTGACTTCTTTTTATTAAAGGCGACACGACCCTGCGCTATCCTCTGCTTTATATCCCTACTACTCCTTCCATCCTCACTTATCTGACTTCCTAGGTATCTAAAATCAGCCACTTCTTCTAATTTTTCGTCTCCTATCTTTATATTCGCTCTTTCCCTACTTTTTCTTCCCTTGCATACCAGTATTTTAGTTTTACTTTTATTTATTTTCATACAGTACTGATCTGTCAGTACCGCTTCCATTTTATTTAAAGCTATCTCTAGGTCCTCCTTGCTAGATGCTAATACTGCTATATCATCTGCAAATCTAAGCATACTAATCTTTTGCCCTTGCACATCTATCCCTACAGTTGTACTGTCTTTAATGATGTTGATGGCGTCTTCGATGTATAGATTAAAAAGTAGCGGTGACAGTGTGCATCCCTGCCTGACTCCCTTCCTAATATTTACTTCTCTACGTTGCATCCCCAGCTCTATAACTGCCTGTTGCTCTTTATACAAACTAAGTATCACTCTTCTATCTTTGTAATTCATCCCTACATTTTTAAGTATATTTAACATCTTGTCCCATTTAACATTGTCAAAAGCTTTCTCTAAATCTACAAATCCTATGTACGCACTCTTTCCTTTTTCTATCGTTTTCTCTATTGCTACCCGTAAAGCTAGAATGGCCTCCCGCGTTCCTCTATTTCTTCTAAACCCAAATTGATCTTCCCCTAATAGTTCTTCCGCCCTTTTTTCCATCCTCCTCTGTACAATTCTAGTTAAGATTTTTGACGCATGGGAAGTTAAGCTAATTGTTCGAAATTTCTCGCACCTATCGGCGCCCCTTTTCTTAGGTAATGTTACTACTACGTTCCGTTTATAATCCTCTGGGACTATCCCCGTTTCGTAAATGTGACTAACTAACTGAACGTTAAAAAGAGAATAAAATTTGGTAAATATTAACATACGAAATACCAGGAAATGGATTTAGGCCATAAACGATAATAAAGTTATTTGCACAAGAAACAATATTTTACTAACAAAATTTTGCCGGCTATAACGCTGTATTGACTCTAATACTTCATAAATATAAATTGTTGATAATAATACGTTCACAATGTTACAGAATCGCCGAAAGCGGTACCTGCACAACATGCAGCTTTGCAACGAGTAATTTCATTCAAATTGTATTTTTAAACGGTCAAGTTCAGCCAACAGATAAAAGTAATAAATTTTTACGACTTGTTCCGATATATTGATTTTCGAAAAGATGAGAAATAAGATTTTGTTAAGTTCCGATAAGCCTCCGTTATAAAAATGCGGAACCAAATGCAGAAGTGCATGTGAAAATTTATGCGGAACTTCCGTAATTACGGACGCGGAAGCAGAGGTCAGTTGCAACAGTACACTACGTATTTTTGACGTGACACCGTCTTATAATTCGATGGAGCCGGTTGCACGCACGATAAAACATGACTCATGCGGCGTTACCTCGCTCTGAGGCGTTCCATTTAAGGCTTGAAGTGCAAGCGAGAGCGCGGAACGAGCGACAAAGAGGCACAATCGGCCTCCGCGTTCGGCAGCGTTCGACATCTGTCTCTCTCCTACTTGAGTGAGCGATGCGTCCGCGTGGACAGCTGCTATACAATAATACATTTACATATTTTCGTCAAGTATGAAGTGCAGCGAAAAGTGAATGTGGTGTCAATTGTTTATACTTTATAGCAACGATAATTGCGGCGATAAAGGTAATAATTCTTTCGATATTAAATATATGTTCAGTGATATATTGTCGAATTGAAGCTAGAGTTACAAAAATTTTAATGATGTTTAAATGTTGTAAAACAATTGCTCAAAGCACATTCATACTTGTAAAAACTATGTACATTGGAAAAAAAATAAATAAAAATTGACATAATTGTATTTATGCGTACAAATAAATGTAACTTGATCAATTCAATTGTGATTTCCATTTACCTTCTTCTCTATATCCATACAAAATATCTATCAAACAAATAAAATTAAAATTTTCTTTTGAAAAATAAAACCATTCCATCAGTATTTTCTTATGACGTTGTCACGTTCAACTATCGTCAGTTACAGACAACCGATTTTTTTTTATTAGATATTTACTTCGTTCGTGTACCCCTAGATACACACATTTCTTTTTAATAATCTGCACTGTTATTTATTTTATTCTATTGCACGTTTTCTGCTCACATTAACGATTTTGGATTCCTTTTTATTTTCAATGTGATTGTGGATTGCGCTTAGATAAGCGGGTTCAAGCATGTTTATTGGAGCCGCACGGCAATTATCGTTGCACGTGATGCTAGCACTAATTTACATTATAGAATTAGGCGTTGTGTTGAATTAATTTAATGCCAGACTAATTTGCATCACACACTTTGATACAGCTGTTGACCTATAGTGTTTTAACGTTTCGTCTACTGCTAACGAAGTATCACCCCATTAACACAAGTGCCTAATAAATTTTACATAAGATGTTTATGCTTGAAGGATAGGTTTTCATATTTACATCATATGGAAACAAACTGTCACATTTGTTCGAGGTGTGTGAACTTGGCACATTACGAGAAAAGAACTTTTAAACAATTTGAACACATAAAATAATTCGAAGTGGTCTGTTGTTGTTGTTGGAGCATACGTAATCCTAAAATGTAGCATCGCGCTACAGATGGCGTTTACTGCGTCATTTGTGGTAATTTCTAAAACGCACTGTTAAGACAGCAGGTAAAAGATCCAAAAAGATCGAATTCGCGATCCGCGTCTGGCAGTTTCGACAGAATACAGACCACTTCGAATTATTTTTTTCGATTAAGCTAACGTGCCTATCACGTTGAGGTTGACTATGCCGGGATTCGTTTTCAGCAAGTAGATATCCACACAAGTGGACCTTGTTGGGGCATACGTAATCCTAAAATGTAGCATCGTGCTACAGATGGCGTTTACTGTGCCATTTGTAGTATTTTCTAAATATGAACACATTTTAATTTTAAATGATTGTTGTAGTATTGACTGTAATTTTAAGAAGTAACAAAGTCGTTTTGGTTACACTATTTATAACTCAAGAACGGCTGAACCGATTGGGCTAAAAATTGGTGTGGAGGTACCTTAGAACCAGGAAACGGACATAGGATACTGTATATCACGTTTCACGGGGAAAACGTGGTATATGTAAACGCAACTGACATGGAATGACAAAACGCAACTGACAGCTAAACGTAATGTTGTCTATGGTTAAGTTTGCTGATTTATTTATAGTCAGATTTACCTGAAACTTGGCTTTAATGCTTTTCCATATAAAATAGTTTTTGGAAGAGATTATCTCCCTCCACTTACGACGTCAACACTCAATTAGGGCGACTCTTCCCATTCCTCCTCCTCACCCCGTAATGTATTCTACGTCCTGCCGGATCTAACGGCATATACAATTTGGCTGTTTTGGTTTTTTTGTCGTTCTCAGTTCCTAAGCTTGTGAATTCAAATGAAACACCAAAAAAGGGTAAAGGTTGATTTCTTTGACGTATATATGTAATTTTACCAACAACCGAATGTCGTATTGCGATATGATATATTTATGAATATATTTTTTCAATATTTGGATTGTAATTAATTCGGGGTTATTTGGGATGTCTTAATTAACCGATCCTCTAGTTTTTAAAGGTCTAACAATGGATATATTTTCTAAATATTTGGATTTTAATTATTTTGGGGTCATTTGGAATGTCTTATTTAATCGGATTCTCTATATTTCGTGAGAAGTCATCTTTATTTTCTAAAATTTCTTGTAATAGTTTTGCTTACAATTATTTATTTACCAAATACGTATCTGGATCTCTAGCTGTATAGCTGACTATTGAGAAAAAGGTGCTCTGTTTCATGAGAACGAGTTACGATAACGATAGGTGTTCATTACTTCAGTAATTTTAATCGTGTTCAGCAGACAATTTGTGTATCTAGTAACATTATTGGATATTTGAGAATTGGTTCGAGGACAAATTTACTCATTATAAAAATCTACCCGTACGCTATATGCACATGGGTACAATATCAACGCGTAAATTCAGTTACTAGGTAAAGGTAAAGTATCGAAAAATTGTGTGGGAGGTGTATTTAACTTGACCAATGCGTATTATTTCTGTGCCTTATTATTGATTAAAAGTTAACGAATTTGCATACGTGACCGCGGTTTTCAATTTGGCGTCGAATTTTGCTCTCGAATATGGTGAGAAGTGATAGGTAAATATGATTATAGAGGTAAGCATCTCGAATCTAGTATTGCAATGCTCTAACCACATCACGAGTAATAGTGTGTCAATGTTTGTTCTATATACATATGTACATGGGTACAGGGTGATCCAAGTGTGGTTTCAGGTAGAATAGCTCGGTTATTACCATAAGAGTAAAAAATTTGTATACACAATCAGTCTGTCGCTTTTGTTTTTTAAGTAGAGAAGTAAAAAAGGGACCGCTAATTTTTTACTATATACCAAAGTAAATATTAGGAAGGGAAAATACTACAAACGGCACAGTGAACGCCATCTGTAGCACGATGCTACATTTTAGGATTACGTATTTTTCAGACAGAATACAGACCACTTCGAATTATTTTATTAGGAAGGGAGTCAGACAAGAATGTACACTGTCACCGCTATTTTTTAATCTATACATCGAAGACGTGATCAATATCATTAAAGACAGTACAATTGTAAGGATAGATATAGAGGGGCTGTTGAGTCGTAATATTCATTTTATTATTTGTGTATTTTTCAGCATTTATCTTTATATTTTTAGTGGAAAGGTTNGTACAATTGTAAGGATAGATATAGAGGGGCTGTTGAGTCGTAATATTCATTTTATTATTTGTGTATTTTTCAGCATTTATCTTTATATTTTTAGTGGAAAGGTTATTTTATTATTATTGCAATATTTTCAATTGTATACATTTTACAGCAGTTAGGTATTTGGGAATTGTAGTTTGCCGACCATCGAACTTCAACAGATTTTATTGACCATTGTGTCGAGTTTCGTTATAATATTCAGTTTATTCTATTCGAACACGAACACCCCAATAAAGTTCAATTGGGTTTTCGCTTGGGTTATGTTTCCCAGAAGTTGAGGCAAACGCGTTGCACGTGTAATGGTACAAGTACCGGTTAATGCCCTTCTGGTACCCCCTCTATCTTTCTACCCCTCTGTATCTCTGTCTCCCTTTCATAACAAATCACGATCTTCTACTTTTTCTTCAACCAATCAGCCTTTTCAAATTTGAATTTAATTCCACCCCCAAACTATTTCCTCCACTTTTCTATTTTTCGAAATTTTCAAAAGTTCAGTCATTTTTTGAGGCAGTTGCAATTTGGTCTTCAGTCTATTCAATCGTTCGCTCTTTCGGTTCGTTTTTTCATTCATTTCCAATTTTATACAGTCCACTCTACATAGTTAAGTTTTTTGTTATCAATTTGTTGTTGTTAAAGTGTTGTTAATCCTTAGTTTAGTGTTGTAAATAAATAGTTAAATCCATGTGCAGTTTTACATCACCAAGTTACATTTGCGTAATTCCAAAAAGTGGCCCATACATAAAAGTCGTCAAACTACCGCGACAACAGGGGCAAACGATTAATATAGTTAGATTTGTAGATGATATAGCAGTATTAGCATCTAGCAAGGAGGAGTTAGAGATAGCATTAAATAAAATGGGAGTGGTATTAAGAAAACAGTATTGTATGAAAATAAATAAAAGTAAAACAAACATATTGGTGTGCAAGAGAAGAAATAGTAAGGAAAGAACGAACGTAAAGATAGGAAACGAAAGATTAGAAGAAATGACTGATTTTAGGTATCTAGGATTTCAGATAAGTCAGGACGGAAAGAGTAGTAGGGATATAAAGGAGAGGATAGCGCACGGTCAAGTTGCCTTCAATAAAAAGAAGTCACTTCTATGCTCGCGACCGATTAATTTAGAAATTCGAAAATTAGGGCTTGTAAAACATTTTAGAGGCTGAAACAGGAGTTAAGAGGAGTAGAGGAAACTTAGATTACATTATTGTTCGCATATAGTTAAGGATGTGAGATGTTCTAGTCTTAGGGAAATGTGAAGATTATAATAGGCATTAGTCCGTGGCCCAGAAGCTGGAGAATTCTGGAGTGGAGACTTTAGAATAATACATACAGGATCGGTGGTAGGTAATTCGGGAGTAGGAATTGTAATGCGTAGGAAAGCAGGACAGAGCGTAGAAAGTTATTTATAAGAAAGCGATGATAGTTATGGTTAAATTAAACTCAAAACTGGTAAAAACAGTAATAGTGCAAGTCTATATGCCTACATCATCTTACAGTGGTGAAGACGTAGAAGCGGTTTATACAGAAATAGAAGACGTGTTAAGTTTAGTTGTAGGAGACTCAACGCAGAAGTAGGTGAAGATGAAGACGATGCAATAGCATTTTTTTTTGGAATAGGCAACAGAATAGGCATATTAGGAGCAGACACACAGGAGTAAAAAGGACAGTAGAAGATCTACATTAGATTACTGGGGAGATAGCGGAGATAGACTGATATAATTTTGCGATAAACATTACTTAACCGTCGAGAATACTTAATTCAACCATCACGTTAGGAGGCCCTATACGTGGAAGATGCCAGGTGATTTAGGGAGATGTCAGTTAGATTACAGACTTGTTCGGTAAAAATCTAAAAATCAAGGACTGACGACCTCATTATGACGATGACGTGCGAGCTCTTCATGACTTTTAAAGACAATACCGTCGATAATTGTGAGAGTTATGAAAGTTCCAGAACTACCTTTCCTCCGATTCATAATTTCACCCTTTCTCCAACGCATAAGTTGACCTTTTAGCGAACAAAATAAATAGAATAAGGTACTTCAAAGAAGTAAAAAATATCGAATAAAAGTTAGTCTGTATATAAGCATTATCTAGACATAGGAACAAAGAACTCTTACTCTGAGGACGTTCTTGTGGATTCGTTTTTTCAAATAGTGATAAAGATTGTTTTTTTTATATTTAGTGTTAAAATCTAGTAAAGTAAACTAAACATTTCAAATGCTAAAAATAAACTCATAAATCCATTGAAAGTAATACTTTTTCGTTTAGTTTTGCATCGGTTGGTCTTGGTTTTAGCCTTGGTATTGTTCATTCAGTCTTGGTCTTCGTAACACCATGACCAATTTTGATCATCACTAAATAGTATAGAATGAAAATATAAAAAAAAAAGTTAAACAAAAATACTGGTACGTATTATTGTATTTACGGAAGCTGAAAGATATAGAGAATTGAGATGAGAAACTCGATATCCCATAAGAAAATGGGGAATAGCAAAGAATATCACATTGTAGAGAGATTGAGATTTGAACAAGAACAAATTAAATCTGTGCTCTCTACGGCTAATTTGGAAATTTCGATAAATTTATTGAAAGTAGACGTTTGGAACACGGCAAAAAAAATATTATCGTAGATAGAAAAGGTTGGAAATGTGAAGATATTTAGAAAAGTGGAACAGAGGGCGCTATCAAAGTCAAAAAGGAAAAGAAGAAAAGAAAATAGGATATCATCTGAGCATAAAGAGCTATAGTTTGAGGAATATTAGAGGCAGACATACAGGAGTAAAAAGGACAGTTGAAGACCTACATTAGATTACTATTGACAATGAATTAGAGTTGTAAGATAGTCCAGTTTTAGTGAAATTCGCAGATTGACTCGCAAATCAGTCTTTGTATTGACAATCTTATAAAAATAGAAAAGTATTAGCAACAATATTGATAGTTGGTTATTAAATTAAGTAAACTGGTTTTATCCCAACGACCTTGAATACGAGGCGTGTAATTTAATAAATTTAATGGAACTAATTGGATTGTATTACTCACCTCAGCGATCTTTACTTGCCAGTTAGTTTACGTATTGTGTAAATAATAATACTACAGAAAAACCATTATTAAAAATGGCAAAACATTAGCTTATATTGATTTAATAATAAAATTATTAACGTCATGCCGTAAGAAATAAGGAATTAAATGTAAAGTAAAAATAAGGTTAAAATTGCAAAAAATGCGTAATGAAAAGTTCACCTGTACTTAAAAAAAAAGAATAATTTACATTTCCCAAACATCTATCTAACGATAAGTAAAGTTTTATCAAAATTTCTGCATATGTACGCAAGGGTACGCCAAGCCATGACCGAGGGCGGCACGATTTCGGGTGCCGCAGCCACCATAGAATAATTTTTGTATTAAGGATGTTTCGGAGGTACAATCGGAGACAAGAGTATATAAAATTAGAAATTCATGATTAATTAGGTTTTGCAGCATATCAATATTATCATGAGGTAAATAAATACTATCTATACAAAAAAAAAGTATACGATTTGAAGGAAAATTTGGAATTTGACCAAAAACTTTGAATAAAATAAGAAATAACGAATAATATGGAAAATTTTTAACTGACTTTTGGCAGTGAATATGCCTTGATTTCAACTTCGAAACAAAAAAATATTTAGTTTCAATCTCTATTAATAATGAGCGTAAAACTTTTTAATACGTTTAAATAGTAATTAAAACTTTAAAATTGCATTATATCAGACGATTATAAATATTATCATTATATTATCAAGTAAAAACGAGATTTTCAGCTAATTTTTCATTTTTTCCTCGATAACCATTTAGTGAATTTGAATAACCTTACGCTAAAGTGATTCTCCAGAGTTCAAGTTACTTATTATAAAAGTTTGCAATTTCTGGTAGCTTTTTTTCTGTTAATAAAAATAAATTTAATCTGTTCGGTTAACGAATCTCCATAAAATGACTTCCTCGATAACCATTTAGTGAATTTGAATAACCTTACGCTAAAGTGATTCTCCAGAGTTCAAGTTACGTATTATAAAAGTTTGCAATTTCTGGTAGCTTTTTTTCTGTTAATAAAAATAAATTTAATCTGATCGGTTGACGAATCTCCATAAAATGACGTGTAAAATTACAATTTTTTAAGATTTCAATAACTTCTTAACGGTTTAGTGAATCGATTTGTAATTTTTACAGAAGTTTTAGAATTGAATGAAGAACATTCTTCCAAATTTTTATTTGTCTCGTAGCATTTTGACATACTTCCTAAACATCATTAAATGCCTATTTACCTTTATCAAGTATCGCTATCTGAGTGCTTATTCATAACGATTATTAAGTTTAATTTGGTATTTTTGAGTAAAGCAATTTTTGAAATACCGCCAGAACGAAAACTGTTTTTTTTTTTTGTATTTTATGCAATATTCATATTTGACATTCAATTTGATTCTAAAAAGAAATCTTTTATAGTAGGAAATCTTATATGTATACCATTAATTGAGAAAAATGGGCTTACCATACGTCCGGGATTGGTTCAGGCAATCTTGGTTTTTTAGTGCCAACCGGGGCAATAATCAGACGTTGCAAAAATGTCAATGGTCTGAAAATTTTAATGGAGAACTAGTTTTGATATAAAGTTTCACTAGATAAATTTACCAGTAATTGCCTAGTCTGATTTAGGAATAAGTGCACAAGCTTTTAGTGAAATTATAATAATAAATTCCATGAATATTGATGACCCATTTGATGAGCACACATTGTTGAACCAAGTAATCCAAAACCCAAGGGTAGGGTGTGTTTCAAATTCTAAGAAAGTACCAAGATACTACTGAAAAGAAGTGGAAAGCAATTTTTAAGCTATTTTAGAAGACTGACAATTTTCATGCTGTAATAAATCGAAAATGGTTCAGTTTAAAATATGTTTGTTTGGGATATCTGCTCCAGTTGAAAAAGTTTTTTTCATGATGGGGAACATTTGGCCTGTAGAAAGGCTTAGACTTAAATATCTGCTAAAAGTTAAAATTTATTTAGAACTTTCTTATTGCGAATTTTATAATGTAATTAGAACAAACAATTAAGAAAAAAAAAACAATACGTGCAACTCAGTACACGTGAAAGAAGTGAAATTTCTTTGACGATCTCTATACCTTTATAACGAATGAGTAATGATTGGTGAAAGAGAGAGTACCAGAATTTTCAGGATTTATGTTTTCCAACATATTTTATCTTTAGTCCACCTAAAGAGTATTACTTTAATACGTTTTTATGTAATTTAATAACAAAAAAATGGTCAAATTTTTTTCGCTTCCGTTTATTTTTTCAAGCGCTTAAGAAACAGGAAACTAACAACAGGAAACTACAAGGAATTTGAATTAATACATAATAATACTCACTCTTAAATAAATATTAATTGTTGTTAAATAAACATTTACTGTAATACACTTACTGTAATATAACTGCACAAATACAACCAAAAAATTAATTTAGCACTGTAGTATACGGAATATACATTATACTATAATATATGAGATGCCGGTCACTGACAGCTGACTGTAATACCGTTATGCGCATGTGCGCCTTTTTATTCTCATAGCCTATCGCTTCGTGAGACAAAACGTTGCAAAACGTGTCGTTTCATGACCTTGAGATTTTAATCTCATCAAGCCCAAAGAAGTTTCACTTCAAAAAGGCATCCTGGACTGTAAATATAATAAGCCTACAAAAAGGCACTTTAATTATTCTCTACTGAGTATTTTGTAGATGGTGAGGTATTTTAACAATTTATCTTTTAAACATCGGCACACTTGTGTCGCTTTTAAAATTTAAAAACGATTTAATTTTACATATATAGGTAAATGTCAAGTTGTAGGCTGTATTTCGTATTTAGCAAACGCATCTTACAACAAATAATATATCATATTATCTACTACAAAGGACCGTGTACGTAAATATATTTACATTTATTCTCATCGGAATCAACTGAACTTTCTGTTGTAGCAATGCTATCTATGCATCATGGTAATAAAGCTGTGACCTTTGAAACTGTCGAGTGCAAATGAGGTAGTTTAATAACATTTTCATTTGATTTAATGTGGGTGGAAGTGGGTCGGTAATATTATGTATATACTTAGTGCAAATAAATTGAGTGTATGCATTTAACGCGGTACCATTTACGTGTTAGTTTAGAATCATGGGCGGCTATGGAATTTGCGAACGTAATTGGCACTACATTTTCAAACCTTTCTATTTAAACTGGAGCAATGTCCCGTCTACGATAAGATACTTTTGCCTACAAGGTGATCTCAATTGATAATACGTTGTGGCCTGTTGTATTCTAGGCATTTTTACCAAATACGGTGTATTTCATTTATTACTATTTTGGTTATAGCGATCATTTTGTTATAGCGACGTTAAAGTCCTTTGGGTAAAGGGCTAGATGATGGAAAGAGGAGGTCTACCCCGCCACTGTACCATAAAAAGTTCGTGGCGGTTTCACCCCCATAAAAAGTTATGGGGGTTCAAAGTTAATAAATATGCCAATTTTTATGCATTTGTAGGCATGTAAATATTTATATAGTCATTCTTAAATAATATTCAAAGGTAAAACTAATGAAAAATACATAAAAATATTGAGAAACTTATATAAAACATTATTTAAATATCTTTATCAATACGGTAGATTAGGTTAGGTTATCGGGTTTTGTTCAAGTGACCACCCTCTTTCGATCCCCCACCTCCACCCGCTTGAAAATAATTATTTTATTGAATTTTATTTGAATTATAGTGTATGAAAATTGTCAAAATAATCAACTTTCANCCACTCTTTCCTATCCTGAGCTAAACTTCGCATTTCCCTAAAACTAGAACAGCCCACATCCTTAACTATTTGCGAACAGTAATCTAATCTAGATCTACCACTACTCCTATTAACTCCTGTTTCTGCCTCTAATATGTCTCTGACTAGACCTTCATGCCTAAGAAGGTGTCCTACCAACCTAATTCGCCTATTTCTTATTGACATTTTCTATCCACGGTATCCTTATCATTCGTATATGACAGGGATGGCGAACCAATGGCACGCGTGCCACAAGTGGCACGTTTGAAAATTTTGATGGCACGCACACAAACAAAATTATTTTTTTATCTTTTTTGATAGAAATGAATTAAAAATTATTAATCTACACTTAATTTATAATTTATGATATAAATTTGTAGTACTAAATACGTATCCTAGTATGTTAACTAGAACCGTCAAATTATACATTTTATTATTAAAATATTGCAGGAATTCTCTTGAAGTATATAAAGATGCTCATTAGATATTTTTTGCGTATTCAGTTTCGCTTTCTGATGTTATTGCATTAATGACAGGCTCTGCTCGCTTGGTAATTTTTGTTCGTTATTTTGTTCAAAACAATGTTAAAGAAGAGTTAATAAGTTTATCAACATTAACAACAACAACAAAAGGATTAGACATTTGTAATGCAGTTATAGATGCATAGGGAAAAAGGGAAATATGTCCTTCTAAAATTGTTTCAGTTACAACTGACGGTGCCCGCAGCTTAACTGGACGGGAAAATGGATTTATAAATTTATTTACAAAACGCATTGGGAACACAATTCTTGATTTTCATTGCATTATTCACCAACAAGCGTTATGTGCTAAAACAGGTTTAAAGATGTTTGATGATATTTTGAGTTTTGTAACAAAGTTAGTCAACTTTATATCAGCATGAGCACTAAATAAAAGAAAATTTCAAGAATTGTTAAACGAAGTAACCCGTCGTACAATAGCTTACTTTTATACAATAATGTACGCTGGTTAAGCCGCGGAAATGTTCTGCAAAGACTTGTAGATTGTTTGGAGGAAATAAGATTATTTCTAAATAATGAGAACATTATTGACCAATACAATCAATTATTGGATGTAGAATGGCTAGCAAAGTTATATTTTTTCACTGATTTATGCTCTCACTTAAATGAATTAAATATAAAACTACAAGGTGTTAATAAAACAGTCATTATAATGTTTGACTTAGTCAAAGCGTTCGAAGTCAAGTTACAGATTTTCAATCCTGATATTCTTTCAAATTCATATAAGTAAATATTTTCCGAATACAAAAATTTTTTTTTTGAAAGTGAATGTCACGAAAAGCCAAATAAAGAGTCATTAACGAAAGAGTTTTCAATGGTAATACAATCCCTGATTCAGGAATTTTCTGCATGATTTACGCAGTTTAAAGAATTTGAAGAAACTTTAAAATTTATTTTATATCCTGATACAATACCATTTGAAAAATTAAATTTAAAAGTCCTTGAGTGGTTAAATTTTAATGAATTAGAAATGGAATTAGTTGAATTTCAGTCAAGTACCATATGGAACCAAAAATTTGTTGATTTAAGAAATGATTTAGAAATTATTCAAAGTAATCGATTATTGGATAAAATAAATAAAATTGCAAAAGATGAAATTCTAACTACATGGAATTCAATTCCTGACACGTTTAATTGTTTAAAAATATTAGCAAAGACAATTAAATCTCTATTTTCAGAATTAAATTTTATAAAAAATAAATATAGGAATTGAATAACGGATGAGTCGAACTCTGCATGCGTACTGTTAAAATTAACTAAATATGAACCAAATATTAAATCTTTATCATCTTGTGTACAGCAACAAAAATTACATTAAAAACAATTGTTTTTAACGTGAATTTTGTTTCTAGCATATTGCTTTTTGTAAAACATTGATTAATAAAAAATTGTTTAAAGAAGAATTGCTTTTATTTGTTTATTTAATTATACTTACGTATAGTTTCACTACGCTAACATTTCGAATGAAATTTTATTGTGGCACGTTACCAATTTAAAAAAGAATTTTTATGACATCAAAAAAGGTTCGCCGTCCCTGATATAGACACTTTAAGCATTTAAAGCATACTTTGGTTCAAAATTCATTCAAAACTATTGCGACTTCGGTTGTAACGCTGAATTCGGATGTATGAATTAATCGTTCGCGAGCATAGAAGTGACTTCTTTTTATTGAAGGCGACTCGACCCTACGCTGTCCTTTGCTTTATATTCCTGCTATTCCTTTCGTCCTGATTTATCTGACTTCGTATGTTCAGAGTTAAGACCATTCCTTTTGATGCAGGTCATAAAGTTCCTGCATGCAGTTTTAGAATGTTTTGCAAATTTGGTGTTTATTTGACCATAGACCCTTCGAGGATGGGTAGGTAAATCAGTTAAATACTTAAATTAGTTTATAGGGGTAACGGTTCAAGAAGGATCCTTAATGATCCCCAATACAGTTTCATTTTTATTTTGAGGTGTTTATTTTTATGAGTTTCACAGTTAAAAATACCGTTTGTTGATTTATATGTAGCAGATTTTTCACACGTTATAAACATCCCTCTCTTGCAATATTTTGAGTTTTGAAAACCCCTCCTTGTACGTCTCCACAGAGTTTTTTTGAAGGGTTAATCACCAATGGTGACATTCGCCACACCCTTGGCATTTGTTCCTAGTTTTTAAGTTTAGATATAAGAAGTGACCAACGACTTCAAGAAGAAGCACTTGAACGCAAGACTTGCACTTGTACAATCATTACTAATCAATCGTTGGAGATACTCTCTACATATTTGTAAATATATACTTTAATAAGTCTACTTCGCTGCAATAGTTCCATTATTTTACCTTACTTTACTTTACTTTACCACCTTAGAATTAAACAACACGCCTTATTAATTTAACGCGTGTGCAGATATTCCACTTGCAATAGTAAGTTCTCGAATATCTGCCTGTGAAATTTAACATCGTTGTTTAGGCGTGAACCAATTTTTGTGAAACAGTGGCAAAATTCACCTTAAAGCTGCACTGCTTTGTAGAACACGCCAAAACAAATTAATTTTGTGTGACTAGTTCAAATATAATGTTGAAATAAAAATGCTGCAGTAACTATTAAACGAATTTATGTACAGAAACTTAATAACTAACGAGAACAAAGCAAGCTGTGTTGGTCAGAATCTCAAAAGTAACTTAACTTGTCTTGGATATATTTGGTATTTATAACTATTTACAACTGTGGGGTTGGTGGGACGAGGGTACAAGGGAAAAACATCGTCTTGGGGTAAACAAACGGTCATGTGCCGCAGTACCTGCTCTGGTCGGCACAAACATTTCGGGTAATAACCATAACTTATTGTTGTAATATTCCAAGAAAAGTAAATTTGGAAGTGCAAGAATTGACATCTGCAAACCATGCGTTGAAAATAACAAATTAAAACTACCCTAGCTAACTTGGATACAAACAATCGTAGATACCTAAAATCAGCCAGTTCTTCTAATTTTTCGTCCCCTATTTTTGTATTTGTTCTTTCCCTACTTTTTCTTCACTTGTATACCAGTAGTTTTGTTTTATATTTATCACGCAAAGCTAAAAACACAACACGAAATTTCGCAGTCTTTTTTGTCTTGAAACAACACTTAGTGTAATAGTTTATTTATCTTTTTGCTATAGTTTTAGTTTACAATAACCAAACGCTGATCTTCGAGTTAATTATAATTAACGCGACACCGGCTACCCCTACTGGCGGGGATACTAATTCGCCCTTCGTGTTTTCGTGACCTTTTCATAAGTAATTAACGGGTGACAATTCGACTCGGCCCTTTCTGCTCCTATAGGTACTAAGACTGAATACGTAATGTCGAAAGAGAATTTGGCTAATTAATTGTAGTTGAATCTAGCTTAATAATGTTTATAAACAGTTACTTTACTTCAAGAAATATACGCCTAGGTAACGAAACCTCAAAACATCGACTTGTTTAACCCAGCTAGATGGGATGTCTATAAACTTAGCATAGCCAAACCATAAACACACAAAATAAACAGTACCATATGTTGTTTATGTTTGGTTGCTAATTTGTTACCAAAATGCTGATTTTGTTGCCTCGACCCATGGAAATAATATAAAAAATTTGCGTCAGTAACTAACCAAGGTACTTTGTTGAATTTCAAATTTAAATTATAAATTGTATATGGGTAAGATTGATGAAATTTCTCTGGACAACTCTTACGTTATTCATTTATTCTTATTCTCAAAATTTCACTGTAAATTGTCGGCTTCCTTAGTAGGTCAGTCGGTAAAGGGTCATCCCTTTAATTTTCTCTGCATGCGTACTGTTGAAATTAACTAAATATGAACCAGATATTAAATCTTTATCATCTTGTGTACAGCAATTACATTAAAAACCATTGTTTTTCACGTGAATTTTGTTTCTAGCATATTGCTTTTTGTAAAACATTGATTGATAAAGAATTGTTTAAAGAAGAATTGCTTTTATTTGTTTATTTAATTATACTTACGTATAGTTTCACTACGCTAACATTTCGAATGAAATTTTATTGTGGCACGTTACCAATTTAAAAAAGAATTTTTATGACATCAAAAAAGGTTCGCCGTCCCTGATATAGACACTTTAAGCATTTAAAGCATACTTTGGTTCAAAATTCATTCAAAACTATTGCGACTTCGGTTGTAACGCTGAATTCGGATGTATGAATTAATCGTTCGCGAGCATAGAAGTGACTTCTTTTTATTGAAGGCGACTCGACCCTACGCTGTCCTTTGCTTTATATTCCTGCTATTCCTTTCGTCCTGATTTATCTGACTTCGTATGTTCAGAGTTAAGACCATTCCTTTTGATGCAGGTCATAAAGTTCCTGCATGCAGTTTTAGAATGTTTTGCAAATTTGGTGTTTATTTGACCATAGACCCTTCGAGGATGGGTAGGTAAATCAGTTAAATACTTAAATTAGTTTATAGGGGTAACGGTTCAAGAAGGATCCTTAATGATCCCCAATACAGTTTCATTTTTATTTTGAGGTGTTTATTTTTATGAGTTTCACAGTTAAAAATACCGTTTGTTGATTTATATGTAGCAGATTTTTCACACGTTATAAACATCCCTCTCTTGCAATATTTTGAGTTTTGAAAACCCCTCCTTGTACGTCTCCACAGAGTTTTTTTGAAGGGTTAATCACCAATGGTGACATTCGCCACACCCTTGGCATTTGTTCCTAGTTTTTAAGTTTAGATATAAGAAGTGACCAACGACTTCAAGAAGAAGCACTTGAACGCAAGACTTGCACTTGTACAATCATTACTAATCAATCGTTGGAGATACTCTCTACATATTTGTAAATATATACTTTAATAAGTCTACTTCGCTGCAATAGTTCCATTATTTTACCTTACTTTACTTTACTTTACCACCTTAGAATTAAACAACACGCCTTATTAATTTAACGCGTGTGCAGATATTCCACTTGCAATAGTAAGTTCTCGAATATCTGCCTGTGAAATTTAACATCGTTGTTTAGGCGTGAACCAATTTTTGTGAAACAGTGGCAAAATTCACCTTAAAGCTGCACTGCTTTGTAGAACACGCCAAAACAAATTAATTTTGTGTGACTAGTTCAAATATAATGTTGAAATAAAAATGCTGCAGTAACTATTAAACGAATTTATGTACAGAAACTTAATAACTAACGAGAACAAAGCAAGCTGTGTTGGTCAGAATCTCAAAAGTAACTTAACTTGTCTTGGATATATTTGGTATTTATAACTATTTACAACTGTGGGGTTGGTGGGACGAGGGTACAAGGGAAAAACATCGTCTTGGGGTAAACAAACGGTCATGTGCCGCAGTACCTGCTCTGGTCGGCACAAACATTTCGGGTAATAACCATAACTTATTGTTGTAATATTCCAAGAAAAGTAAATTTGGAAGTGCAAGAATTGACATCTGCAAACCATGCGTTGAAAATAACAAATTAAAACTACCCTAGCTAACTTGGATACAAACAATCGTAGATACCTAAAATCAGCCAGTTCTTCTAATTTTTCGTCCCCTNGATAGAAAGAATACACACTAGGCGTGAGCAAGACAGAAATAGTTGGAACAAGCTTGAACGAGCAGAGCTCTCGATGGGCGGTCTTAGGAGATCGGCTAGAACTGTACAGTACTAGACGAAAATGTTTAGCAATTTCTTAAAACAAAAATGTATATAAATTAACAATAGAAAACAAAGCAAAAGCTTTATAGGTGTGTAGAACGTTAAGTTAATTCACTTGATATTATTTTTGGCTAAATATGCTTTTCAATAAAGCATATTCTTAAATTTTAACGACGCAGTTTAAATAATTTTGCAAATGGTACTGTACACTTTTGTCTAGTTCTCACTCGATGATCGGTGGAGAAATGAGCTCCGCAGACAGATATGATTGAATTTGGAATTATGGTACGGCGCATCCTAATAAAGGGAAGGGGCATATCTCTAACTTCCTGAAACGAACAGTACCATAATACATCAGAAAGACTGTATATATAAAAATTATGATTTTTAAATACCCTTCTTTATTTAACATACTCTGCACTTTCTTCTCCTGAGGAAGTCGATAATTTTCGGCGAAAATTTGAGAATAAGAATGTATGACTAATATAACAATTGCTCAATGAAATTTCACCAAGAGTTTTATCAAGATAGCGTAGCCCGTGATTGTATCCCTATTAGTAACTATGGTATAGTAAAATTCTAAATCTAATAATTCCATTATTTGTTGCTAAAGTGTTACTCTTTAATGGTATATTAGCATCTGAACCAAATCGTAAGGTTTTCGATATGTAAAGTAATAACCGATCAGAAAAAATTGACACACGTATAGCGACAATTAGCGTTGCCAGGCGACTAGATAAAGCCGGATATAGCTAGGCTTTTTGATTGTGTGTCCGGTTTTTGTTAGGCTTTTTACATTAAAGTAATAGCAGATATATAAGACTTTTTTCATTAGAATTTAAGAAGAATTTAAAAATGTTGATAAATGTTTATCTAGAATTTGATTTTGACTGTTGACTTTATTTGACTGATTAATAATAAAGTAGGTACTTAGACTGATGTGGCATTCGATTTTATTTGTATTTCATTAGAATTTAATAATATTTATGGTAATAATCAAAAAAGCTTGATTTTATATACAATTTTTTTATTGTACCTGTTACACATAATCCTCAATAATGTAGGGTGTCCGGCCTTTTTACCCAAATGTCCGGCCAAACTGGCTGGTCTGTTCGGCTAATAGGTTTGTTTGATAAATTCCTGGCCAGAATCATCAGTATAAAACTACGATAAAGTTTTTAATTTTGTAGGTTAAACATACACTTTGCGTAGAATGACAGTAAGTACTGCCCTTTTTTACCTTTTTCCTATCCCTCGGGTTTTCTGTAACCTTAACAATATGCGTACAAAATTTCATGAGAAAGTGTGGAGTGGTTAAGGCGTGAAAGCGTAATAAACAAACAAATAAACAGACAAACTCACCTTCGCATTTATCATGCTTATTAGCTAGGATCGACGTATGGATGGGAGGAACCTTATAGATTTTTATGTTACAAGAGCAAGCACCCGAAAATACTAGAGATGTGCAAAATGGTTTTTTAGTATTTAAAAACAAAATGCAAATAAGTTTTTAATTTGTTACTTCAAATAAAAAAACAAAATAGATTTTACTTTTGTATTTTAAATGCTAAATGCAACATTTCAGTTCAGTTCAGCAACAAATAATTCTTTTATATGCTTCCTTATTTGCCTTTGTTTTTGTCGCTTTTAATTGGAAAAAAGACTGATGCCAAAATAATTTGTTTAGCGTGAAAGATCAGAGCTAAAATAGGGTTACAAATAATTTTATTGATGTAAAATGAACATCAATCATTTTATATTAAAATATCTACAACCCGATTTTGTTTCTAATCTTTTATGTGAAACGGAATCCATACTTTCTTAGCTTTGGGCTCATCTAACAAGTGAAGTTTTTCGAAACTTCTCTTTCGAATTGTTTTCTAAATATTTTGGATTATAGACATTTATTAATAAACCACAATATCTTGTAATTTTCAGTTTTACACAGCTGACGTATATGAATTCGATATTGTTAATATCAATATCAATTTGGAACTTAAAAATTCCATGGACCACAAGATTGAATCCGGAAAACAATATCCATCCAATATTTTAGATTATCCATTTCCAAGAAGTTTAGAATGTTTTGGGCTTTCTTTAGTTAAGGAATTAGAAGGCATTCACGGAATGTCTCTTTGTCGCTTTTTTATGCTTCTAATACCTTTAATGGCCAATGTGAGCAGCTTTCATTCATAATTTTATGTAATTTTTGATCGGTGGTACTAGCAAAACTTGTAACTGCAGAAATGTATTTTGCATTTTACAAATAGAAAATACGCTCGGAAAAGTATTTTAAATAAAATACAAAATGCTTTTCTCAAAAAAGTATTTAAATGCAAGATAAAAACAGGGATTTTTATTTTGTATTTGTATTTTACATGCAAGTATTTCAAATAAATCACATGTGCAGTCGTGAGATAAAAAATTATCCGGAGACCACTCGGAAGTTGCATTTCTGAACTCCCGTTCTACTAGAATGTTATTAAAATAAAACTAGTAGCGAATTTGATTGATGTGTTTAATGAGAAGGTTTCATACATACTAACTAACAATATTAAATTTACTTAAAACTAGAGAACAACTAAGAAAGAGGGTGGAATCAAATTGAAACATATAATGGTGGTGGATAAATAAAGGAATTTCCTGAATGTCGTCATATACGAGAGAGTGTTGAGTTCAACCAGATATAGAAAAGTTCTAAAAACAGGTATGAAAGAGCTAAGAAAGAAAATAAACTTTTGGGTGTTTCATTCCCACCAGCCAATAATGCTGTTGGGCGGGCAATCCCTCCGGACTACGCCGGAAGGTAGGGCGGAAGGCCCTCTTCAGCCTGCTCTCAGGAATCGTGGGAATGGGTGGGTGGTGGTTCGGGTGAGAAAGATGAGACGGACGAAATGAAGACAGAAGAGAGTGAAAGATTATCTGTGGAATATTACTGCCTCAGCATTTGCCTAAGTGATCCAAGGAAACCACAGAAAAACTTGGACCAAGGCAGACGGGCCCGGAATCGAACCGGCGTCCTCTCGAATGCTAAGCAATGGTCTAAACCTCTAGGCCATGCCGCTCGGTAACAATGAGCCAGGTATTAGTGACAGAAAAACCTTATTTATGCTACCAGAAATTATTGAATTCAGATCACAACGTTGAACAACTAAAATCTGAACTAGAAAGTACAGAAGTTTCGAAATTACGATAGAATTCGAAGGTCGTTGCAACAAGTTGCTCGCTGAATTACAATTAGTAACGAACCTTTACGAAGAAGTTGAAATTTGTAATGAAAAGACTTAGAAAATAGCAGAAGATAAAATTAAAATACTCGAAAAAGAAGTTCTTAATAAAGTGGACCTCCTAAAAGACACAGCAGAAGACACAAAAGGCGTTACTGACATAGCTGGAACAGTACAAAAATGAACTTGATGTTGCAAAAAAAAAAAACATTTAAAAGAGCAAAACGAGCTTAACACAAAGGCCCAGCAACTTATACAAACCTCTTCAAAAGAATTGAACGGACTGATAGCTGAAAATGAACAACTTGAAAATGAAAACTATAAGAAACAACACTTGATTGAAGAACTATAAAAAAAGTACAACATATTAAAAAAAAGAAAAAGAAGAAATTCTTATAAACTATGAGTGCGATAGAGACAAAATGCTACGACAAGAAACTAAACTCAAAGAAGCTGATCAAATTAAAGAAGTATTTTTAGAACAAACAGAGCTTTGAGGACCTTCTAAGAAAGATAAATGGTCTTGAAAGGAAGAATGAAGAATTAAAGAAAAAGGTCTTGGATCAAGAATCATTAGTTGGACCTTTTAGAGACCAATTGGAGGCGTACGAAATGGAATACAAAGTTCTCGTGAGTCAAAAATTGAACATAGAAAACGAAGCTAAAGAAACGGGTTTAAAATATGCTGAACTGTTGGGTCATCAGAACCAGAAGCAAAAAATCAAATACATGGTTGAACTTAAAAGGAAGAACTTTGAGCTTCAAGAACAAAAAGGGAAACTGGAGAAGAAACTTCTAGCTCAAACTCGACCGATTGAGAAACTGAAACGTGACTTGGAAAAGAATTTCAATGTGACTCCCAAAAAGATCAAGAATGGCACAGAAAACAAAGAAAATCCTCTTAGTCCATCCACAAATGATTTGGGATGTCCTGGACCATTAAATGAAAGTAATTAACAATACTAAATCTAAGTAAACGGAAAAGTTTTTGAATAAAAATAATTGTAAAAATATACATAATTATTAGCACTAAACATCACATCTGTGGAAAATACGAAGAAAATTGCTAGGCAGATACATAATACTCTGCTGGTTACCCTTTACCTTCCCGATAATAATAACGATTGATATGTGTGTCTTAACGACTCATCGAGCTAGTTCTTGACAAACACCTTTACTAATTATTCTAAACCACCGAAACACAGCTTATCTTTTTCACCTGTTAATTTCCTTTTTTAACTCGGTGGGCTAGATTACACAGGTCTGCGATAAAAAAGTTTTTTGTATAAATTTATCTTAAGCATGTAAACATTGGTCTATATTTTGCAAATATAAACTTTGTTTTAACGTATCACGTCACATTTTTTTTTTGTATGTATAGTAGATTAATATATTTATATATATATAGCTCTTTGAGTGGGCAAATTTATTTGTTTTTTCACCAAATTCATTTTATAGTTTATATTTCTATTTAATACTCTCTGACTGAGCATTATATTGTCTTTTACTTTATTTTAGATAATCTGAAAGTAACTATAGTCGTTTACACCGCCTGAAAAATAAACAGTTTATAGCGCGCCATTATTGGGAGAGAATATTAACGTGTAATAAAATATTCTGTTTCATTTATCATTAAGTATGGTTTCTTGGAGTTGTTAAAACAATTCAAATGCAATTTTTTTTACATTTGCAGACAATATACAATAGTTAAGCAAAGATTGAATATAACAAACATTGTAAAAAATGCTTATTAAGCTTACTTCAAAACGAACTTGTGTCACCGAGATAAACACTGGGTTACGATAAAATATGCCGGTTATGTATTGAAGCGTTAAGACAGTAGACTTATGGTAAATTAAAATCATTGTTATTCGGTATTTTTATGTCCAACTTAGAATGCAATTAGAAAATGTCAAGTAATACGAGTTTGAATGATCCCGAAAAAGTATTGCTCTCACCACTTGACTTTAAACTTGGTTTGATCAAACAGTTTGTAAAGGCATTCCGACTTGACCAACGGTGATTATTTCATGTTTAGATATCGAGGTCATTATTTATTTAGGTTTTAAGCATATAAAAAATCGTAAGGACACAAAAAAATACTTTTCAAGAAAAAAGTCAATTCAAAAATCACGTTTTTTTTGTTTATTTTCGATTTTTCCATGCTTTAATATTGTCGGAGGTATTTTTAACCAACACAATCGAAAAGAGCATCGTTAAAAACATAGAAACACTGGTTATCGAATAGTTTTTCGTCGCACTCATTACGTGGCAAGGGTTCAAATGGAAATGTTTTCTCTGAGCATTTATGGGTTAATGTGACGTGGTATAAACCATATGAATATCGTTTTCTATTACTTTTAAGACAATTACGACAAATATAAACAATTTAAGAAAAAAACTTTTCAAAAAAAATTTCGCAGACCTGTGTTATTAATACGCTGTAAGTAATCAATTTTATAGCAACAACAATGTTTTGGCACCTTTTCGATGTATGATGTTTATGGATATTAAAACACGGACCAATGACCTTTATGTGTGTCAACAGGGGAAATTATATTTTCAGAAGAATTATTTATTCTTATTTATAAGTGCTTCCCATAATATTTTAGCAATGGAATATTTCAAAGCACGAGCACTATTCGTTTGTCTATTACCACCAAGTGTGCATTTATAAACTTTCTACTATGTCAAGGGTGAAAAATAAAAATAAAATTATTCGCGAAGATTTTATGACTTTTGCAATTGAACTCCAGCGAACGGTTTAAGTCTACTTGGAAATCGTAAAATAGGCAGTTGGAAAGAAAAATAGGCGAAATAAAATGCAATGTATGGTTAGACAGTCCCATAAAGTTCTACGATATTCAATACACAAGAACAATAAAATAGTAATAAAGCGGTTTCATGGTCAAGTCCCCCACAGTAATTCTTGATACGGTTTTCGATTTTTCTTATTTACCGAGAAAGTTGCAGTCACACCAAGTTAACGATTCGCAGGTGGCATTGTTCATTCTGCAATAAGCTCATTTGAATTATTTGTGCATTTCTGATTTCATTGCTCTTTACTCGCAGTAATTATTTTCATGATTTATGATATCACCAACATCTAGACTAAACACCGTTTTATTTATGAATAGATATTATTTGTTTTGCATGCCCACCGTCATCATCGTACATGTACCTACTTATTATGTGTTGAAGTTTTCGCAGATAATTAGAAAGTTAATTATCATTTAAATTTGTAAAGGCGAATCATTTGGAGCTATTACAACTTAATGAAACAATTTCTTCCGCTTTTCTAAATATTTTTGCATGAAGCAATGTCGAACTAATAATAAGTACAAAAAATACCTTATTTATATTATTATTTTATTTCGCCTATTTTTCTTTCGAGCGCTTCTAACCTTTATTTTTCCACCGCGCCCACCGTTCATGTTTAGCATCCGTGCAGCCCTGCGATACATACACTTTTGACAATCTCTTTCGAATTTCTAAATCAATCGTTCGCGAGCATAGAAATGACTTCTTTTTATTAAAGGCGACTCGACCCTGCGCTATCCTTTGCTTTATATTCCTAGTGCTCCTTCCATGCT
Source organism: Agrilus planipennis (assembly GCF_000699045.2). Taxonomy (NCBI): domain Eukaryota; kingdom Metazoa; phylum Arthropoda; class Insecta; order Coleoptera; family Buprestidae; genus Agrilus; species Agrilus planipennis. Next base: position 707,823 of record NW_020438978.1, on the reverse strand, counting down.
GACTTATCTGACTTCCTAGATACCTAAAATCAGCCATTTCTTCTGATTTTTGTCTTCAATTGTTATTTTCGTTCTTTCATTTTGTATACATATTTAAGTAGATGGTTTGATAATTTTTTATTTTTATTCGATTGCTACTGGTTTTAACTGTACATTCTTTGCATCCTAATTTACATTATCGTGCATATTACATTTGAATCTTCTCTTGGAATTCATAATACAATAGTAACCTATTCAATGTTTACCTGACTCATCGTTAAAATCATATTAGGGCCGTATTTTCCTCTCATAACCTTTTCAATTGTACCTATCACATTTACCTGAAATGCAGNTAAGTTAAACCTCGATAACGTAATAACCTCTATAAACTCATAAAATTTTGTGTTCCCTTTCCCTCGGAGTCCAAAACCTCTATTACTTAAAATAAAAACCCTCTATAACTTTAACGAATAATTTGGGCATCGCGCTTCAGTAAGCAGTGAAAAGTGGTTTGAATCGGGAGAAAGTTTTCTATGTAAAAGACGAAGAATTGCTCAATTTCCTAATTTAGAAAAATGCTAATTTACAAGGTTTAGACAGTGTAGAAATATGTAGAAACATTAGTGTTAGCGGACGTATACTAAAGGAAAAAGCAAAAGAGTTTACTAAGTCACTGAAAATCCATACTTTTAAACCTTAAACTTAAACCCTTAGTAAGTAAAAACCTCAATAACTCAAATTATTTTACGTTTCCCTTGGTCTTTATTTTATCGAGGTTCTACTGTATATAAGAAAGAAACTTTACCACTGTTTGGAAAAAGGGATCTACAGGAGTAAGTGTTCTTTGTTCATATGTCTAGATAATAGATGGTTGAAATTCATAGCCAAACTAATTTTTTCCGATATTTTTTACTTCTTTCAGGTACCTTTTACTATTTTGTTCGCTAAAACCTTATTTTCTCGAGTTTTTATAACTATCAACACATTGACAGTATTTTCATTAAAAATCATGACAAGTTCACATGTATGACAGAGAATTTCAGCATTTAAAACAATTTTTGTGACAGCAAATAGAAAAACTTGTGCTTAGAAGAATTATTAAAAGTATCCGATTAAATGAACAACACTAATACTTAACACACAAGACTAAGACAAAGACTATACATCGGCAGGACCAAGACTAGAAGTATTTGAGCAATACTAATACTACTATTAGAAAGAATAGGAGAATGGAGGACTTTATGGAATTCAATAAGAAATAGGCGAGAAAGGTTGGTAGGACACCTTCTCAGGCATGAAGGTTTAGTAAGGGACATGTTAGAGGCAGAAACGGAAGCTAGGAGGGGTAGAGGTAGACCTAGATTAGATTACTGCTCGCAAATAGTTAAGGACATGGGTTGTTCTAGTTTAAGGGAAATGCGAAGATTAGTTCTGGATAGCAAAGAGTGGAGGTGCGTGTCCAACCAGTCTTAGGACTGACGTTCTTATGATCATGGATTAAATAATTCTCAATGACAAACGCATACTCATTATAATTTTCTCTTGTTTTTAACTTCGGCACATTTACTATGAAATTATCAGTTAAAACTATTTTGATTTTCTCGATAACGTTCAAACGTAACTTAAGCATTATCTTTGAAAACTGCTGCTAATTTTTTTTTGTAACGAGTCGCCGTTAGCAGTGGAATTAGTAGCTGAGTAGATGGAAATATTTCCTTAATTAGTTCATCATTTTAATGATAAAAAAAAATTTCGGAAAAGATTTTTGAAACAGTTTCGGAGCACGGTGTCATACGTAACATTAAAAACATGCAATTTATTTATTTTAATTTAATTTATTTAATTTTCTTTTTTTATCAACATCCCAGTAAAGTGAGTGTGCTGTAAATGACCGTTATTCGTAACGAATAAGATATAACGGTGACCTGTTTTTCGAAGTCAATTTCAGTTAATAGACGAGGACTAGCCGGTGCCTTTTGTCTTCAACTGGAAAACATCCTTAATGGTTCTATTGATTGTAATAAAAAAACCTAAACGATCTAATTTTACGAAAGTATGATAGCAGTTGTTGAGTCGTATTATTCGTTTTATTAGTTGTGTATTTTTCGACATTTATTTTTATGGTTCTAGTAGAATGGTTATTTTCTTATTATTATAGTATTTTCAAATGGATACATTTTACTGTAGTTATTTGGGAATTGTAGTTTGCCGACCATCTAAGTTCAAAGATTTTATTAACCATTGTGTCTAGTTTCCATTGTAATATTCAGTTTCATCTATTCAAACACGAACACCCCAATAAAGTTCAATTGGGTTTTCGCTTGGGTTATGTTTCCCAGAAATCGAGGCAAACTGCAAATTTCTAAAGATGCGTTGCACGTGTGTCGGTACCCCAAGTAACGGTTAATGCCCTTCTGGTACTCCCTCTATTTTTCTACCCCTCTGTATCTCTGTCTTCATTTCCTAACAAATCACGATCTTCTACTTTTTCTCTAACCAATCAACCTTTTCCAATTTGAATTTAATTCCACCCCCAAACTATTTCCTCCACTTTTCTATTTTTTCTAATTTTCAGAACTTAAGTCATTCTTGCAGAGAGTTGCAATTTGGTCTTCAATCTAATCAATCATTCGCTCTCTCGGTTCGTGTTATATTTTCATTCATTCCAATTTTATACAGTCCACTCTACATAAGTTAAGTTTTTTGTTGTTAAGTTGTTTTGTTAGTGTTTGTTAATCATTAGTTAAGTGTTGTTAATAAATAGTTAAAACCAAGTGAAGTTTATATCAACAAATTACATTTGCGTAATTCCGAAAACTGGCCCCTACAGCTACACATAAAGTCGTCAAACTACGGCGACAACAGCAGTAATAAAAAAACCATCATCGTTCGTTGAGTTCAGGAAAATATTTCACACAGGGACGTATCACTTCGGGTCGAACAAAGCTCATGCGTTGAAAGTTATGACTAGGGTTGCCACCTTTTCAGGCTTTACATAAAGTATTTCTCGGCTAAATGATTAAAAAAAAAGTACTCAGCATATAAATAAAGTATTTTATTTTTTGTTTTTAAAAACATATTTTTTGTTACACCTAGCAGCTAGTAACAAATTGCTGTCGTTCTTAAATACATTAATAGCCTCTACTAGCCTCCGCAAACAAAGATTTATGTAAACTAAAAGTTTTTAATTAGTTTTAATGAAGCTTTATTCCTGTCGTTCCGCCACTTTGCGTTCATAACAGAGAATACTCTTTCTGTAAATGCTGAAGAGGCCGGAACGGACAGCAAAACTGGCACTACTTTGAACAGATTTGGGAAACCAGGTTGTTCCGTACCTAGTGTTGTAATCCATTGTTTTACTTTATTTAAGTATTTATTTAAGTTCATTTCGTAGAATTCTTATTTGTATGTATTTTTACTTAACTCATCGCCTAAGGGCTAAGAAAGAACGTACAAACTTTTAACTTTTGGTGCAATAAAAAAGAGAAATCGTGTAGCACAACTACCCTTTTAGGTACTCTAACGGTACTTGTGACGTAGTTTAAACCAAAGTGGCGCGTTTTTGGAGAACAGAAAAGAATCGTATCCCAGTCGTTTAGATTTCTAATTCATTTTTCCTAATTCCTTATTCTCTGATTCATATTTTTAGTATAGTGTTTAATTTAAGTAGTAGATAATATTTTTGTGTAAAAGTTAATGTTAATAAAATATATTCGGAAATTCGGTTGTTTAAATAAGTGGTATGCAGATAAGCCTAGATCCCTAAGTATCGCTTACTGGGATACAACACTAGAAACATTCTCAAAAATATTGTATTGTGCAATATTATTGATGTAAAAGTACTCTGAATTTCGAATAATCGCTTAAAAAATTACGATGTTTACTTAAGGCCTTCAATAAAGTATTTTTGCGTACTTTATGTGTCTTACAAAATATAACGTACGCACAGTCGAGTACAATACTTTATAATAAAGTACGGGTGGCAACCCATGCGCTAGCCTACCCCTGTATGATTTATAAGTGTAATTATAATACTTCACATAACATAAAACACTGAGATACTTTGAATTTTTGTAGTTAATTCAATGTATTAGTGAATTAATTTTTACCACTACAGATAACCTCAAATTTATGAGCAGAAGTTGTTACTGCTGCCACTCCTTTGCCGGGAATCGAACCCGAGCCCTTGGTTGTACGCACCAATACCTTGAAATGAAAATGAAAACTATTGTGATATTGCATTATTGTTTTATTTTCAGTTTGTTCTGTTTTAAAATGTATCTAGGGTACACAGTTTTTTGTTCTTCTATTGATTTATTATTGAAAACACTCTACATATGTCCTACATAGCTTTTCACTGTTTTAAACGTCTTACCTAGCACATTAAAGTAAAATTTACTTTATTTCCAAATCCTTAGTACTTATTGTACTTATATTTCGTTTACTTTCTGTAGCGATGTAACCTTCAGTTTGACCGGCGCAATGTAGAAAAGAACAGCACTAGGCCAGAAAAGGAAGGAGACAACTCTCTTAACCGGTGAGGAGCGTATAATCCGTACAGTACTGCACGGTAAAATTGACCATTTTATCCACTACAATTGCACTGCTCAAATGTGCTGTACCAATACCATTTACTACTGAAAATATCAACGAGATGTTTATTTATATTTGAAGACATATTAAAGGCTTTAACGCTTGTTTTCGACTCGCACTACTATTTATGATTGAACAAAACTTTTGGCAGGTACTGTACGAAAAAGTATGTTTAATGAACAAGAGTCGAGAGTATAATGAGCTTTTTTCTCCTTACCTACGATTTTGCCAGCGCGCATCCAAGACATTGGAAGGGGAACATCGCTAGAGAAAGTAAATGAAGTATAGTTAGTGTGTTTAAAAACTATTTGTTTTTAGTGTGGCCTTTCTAGTTGTTCTACACGTTATTTAGGATTTTCCTTCTTGTTAAAATACGAAGGCGTAGCAGGTCCAAACATAATTTTTCTTTTAAATATCGACTTTTAACTCGAAATTTCGACTTGTAACTTGAATTTTTGACTTGTAACTAGAAAGTTTGACTTGTAACTTGAAAATTCAACTTGCACACGAAATTTTGACTTGCAGCTCGAAATTTCCACTTGCATCTCGAAATGTCGTTTTGTCACTCGAAACTTCGACTTGAAACTCAAAAGTTCGACTTGCATTTCGAAATTTCGACTTGCAACTCGAAATTTCAACTTATGTCTATTGAATCGCAACCTAATGCAACCTAACTCAATCCCAGTTTAGGCCATGGCAATTTAAGCAAAAAACGAGAAAACTACAACACATTTTGTTTGTGTTGTGTTTACTATTGTTACTGTTCGGTGTTACAAAGACATGTTCCAGTTAATGTTTATTTTTGTATAATTCTTAGATTTTATTGCTTTATCTATATTTTGTAAATAGGTGTTGTTCCTTAGTCGTAAATACAAATTCTTACGGTCAGCTAAACTTATTTTATTCTCTGTTTTTCTCATACTTCAAATTTCTCGGAGGGTTGGTAGGTACCTGAATTGGTAATTTCAGAACCAGATGTACTTTCAGGTATAAACCACTTCTACTTTTTCCATCATTATTGTGGGAGTGGAGTAAATTATAAATGTGTGTACTTTTTAAATTTTAAACACCGAGCGTCATGGCCTAGAGGTTTAGACCATTGCTTAGCATTCGGGAGGACGCCGGTTCGATTCCGGGCCCGTCTGCCTTGGTCCAAGTTTTTCTGTGGTTTCTTTGGATCACTTAGGCCAATGCTGAGGCAGTAATATTCCACAGATAATCTTTCATTCTCTTCTGTCTTCATTTCGTCCGTCTCAACTTTCTCACCCGAACCACCACCCACCAATTCCCACGATTCCTGAAAGCAGGCTGAAGAGGGCCTTCCGCTCTACCTTCCGGCATAGTCCGGAGGGACTTCCCGCCCACCAGCATTACTGGCTGGTGGGAATGAAACACCCAAAAGTTTTTTTTAGATTTTAAACACAACCAATTTTCATTCACATAAATCAATTTAAAACCAAAACATTAACGGACTCAATCAACTAAAAAACCAAGTTATTCCTTGTGATTGTTTATTAGATTCATTAACCGACTTTGTATATATATGTAAATACAATCGTATATAAAAAATCTACAGTCGATTACTTCTTCGAAGTAATTTCATCAAATTAGTAACCGGCGGATACCACCATAACGAACAGTAACGTTACAATTAAACGAATGATAGCTTAAGTTTAATTAAGTTAGGATTATAATTTTTGGGGTATTTTTTTTTTTATTAATACGGTTGAACTATTTGTTCATCTAACTCAATTCTAACCCAATAACCAATTCAATCGCAGACAATAATCGTTACAATACTGATGAGTAAAATTATGATTTAGGTTGAAAAGCCGTTGTCTAAATTAATTGTTAGGTTTAGATGTTTCGTCGGCAATTACTTCAGTGGTACTGTATCAAAAGTCGAAATTTGAAGTTGCAAGTCGAAATTTTGAGATGCAAATCGAAATTTCCAATAGCAAGTCGAAATTTCGAGTTACAAGTGGAAACTTCAAAAAATACAACGTGTAATTATACAACACGTTACTGAAGTGAAACTTCTTTAAACACACAAAAATACCGGGATAGGGTTCAAGGAATTGGTTTAATGGTATTATTTGTACACTATGAATTTAAATTTTACACTATACATGCCGGAGTTGCCTGTAACGAACGTTGCATTGAAGCTCGCTCACGGCTCAAGCGATCCCCACTACGAACTCGACTACGTGGCCGAGTAGAGGGGGCACATCCGTTGCATGATTTCGTTACATAGCAACTCGCATGAAACGAACGTACTCTACCGTGCGTAAAGAAGTTTCACTTCAAAAAAAGTTATGTTAGGTCCTTCTATGCCTTCATATAATAACGCCAACGTCTTTCCTAAAATTAAAACGATTCTAGTGATACCTCTGGGTTTCTGAAATAAGAAATAGTATTCATCAATGTCGGATGTGGCGGTATCCATCCCGCCTTTCGTTTCTTTTGGTTATTACCACTTCGAATGAAATGAACTGTATTCTCCTTACTAATTGTTTTTTATTTACACTATATTACACTATCTATAAACACTTGCATTAATAAATTGTATAATCTATTTGGTTGTTGTACATATATTGGGTTTTATTGGTAATTGTTTGAATTGTTGAATTGATGAATATGAATCGAAGTGATTGTTGGATATGAATTGAATTGATTGTTGGATATGAATTGAATGAATCGAATGCCTTTCATGTTTTCAAATTTCAGTATTTATAATAGGTACTGAAGAAAGCGACACGCCCTAAACAGGCATCTTTGGGGTTGGTAACTGACCTTACTGGTCTTGTCTTCGGTGAAATACCGAACCCCAATAAATTCGGTATTTCCGCCAATATCATAAATTTATGGTTGGTCGCAGATGTTTACTTAACAACTACTTTGAATTTATCCTAAACTATAGACCTAATAAAATAAAATATTCAGAAAAACTACTTAAGAAATATGTACAGTAATATACAAAACACACAACACCAAACAACCTACAATCCTTCTTTATGCACTAAAAATAATGGACCTTAATGATGATTTTAGAGGAGAGGATAAAATGAGAATGAAATATTAGTTAAGTAATTATTCTGCAGTTATTGTACTAATCGCCAGTCTTTCCTTTCCCTGTTTAGTTCAATGATCCTGTAGTTTCAATCGCAGTGTGTTTCAAAAAAATCGCATTCGCACTTCACCGAGTAACGCAATAGTTTAATAATCCAGAACGTCTGTCGCTGGTATCGGAACGGTCTGGTCGGTCGAGTATAAAGCATTTATTAGACGGATTCGCACTGTCGAACGGCTTAAGTGTTTTGTCATTCTCATGTCTGTATATCGCATCGTGTCGGAACGAAGTGCGCTCCCATAACTGTAAGTATTATTAGTGTAAGTATTATATGTATACCTACTATTATCATTACCATTACAATGTGAATGTGGTGTCACTGTTACTTAATTCATGTCTCGGAATGATGATAACGTGAACATAAAAAATTAAGAATGTACGGTTGAGAGTTATTCATTGAATTCATGTCAATCAATAGCCACAGGTCTTAATATACTTGTATATATATTAGGTGTACCAATGGGGAATATATGTATTTGTACCCAAGGACTTGCAAATATTTCTCAAGGTCATTCGTTTTATCGAATTCTTCCATTCCGTTCGACCTATGAAGCTTTTCTTTCGAAATTAACACATTTTCGCTCAACTAGAAAATCGGTATATACAAAATGCAGCTTTTGTTACATTTGTAAAAACAAACCATATGTTTCGTCAAATTGCAAGGGCTCGTATTTGGCAATATCCTTCTGATAATTATCAGTATGGCGGAATAAAGCTTTTTCCAGAGTGGCGGTCAAATAATTACACAATTATATGTTTTTGTAACGTTTCGGTTTATTCAACCATCTTCAGACTGAAAAATTTTTGTAAATTTTAAAGTTACAAAAACATACAGTTATGTAATTATTTGACCGCCATCCTGGAGAAAACTACATAATTAGAAAAAATCCTAACAAGTTTCGATTACGTGACCATTTTCAAAGGAATACAAACACAATTTATGTATACTCGAATTTGGCCAACATAAATGGAGAGTGTGTATGAATCTTAACTTTAATTGGTTATTTACAAGATTTCGGCTACGCTAGAGAGCTTTTTTGATTTCTATGCTTTCTAAAAGACTTAAGTTTTTACTTTTGTTAACTACTACATTTTCTTCAACTAAATAGTGGTTAGACGAGGTACAAATGATCCAAGAAGGCGTTTTTTTATCTTTTTTAAATGTGTTCTTTTATTATATAGATCTCCTACTCTCCCTAATGTAGAGGACATCACAAGAATTGCACTTAATTCTATAAATCCCACTATTTGGGGTTTCATACGTCAGAATTAAAAACGGAACTCGTATAGGATCACTCGTGTATCTGTCCATCCGCCTGTCACAATCAATTTGCTCCGAATCTACTGAACCGATTAAGGTGAAATTTAGTACACGTATGAATCTCTTGTGTGTTCGAAACACGGATGCATAACGTTAATGAATTAATTTGAAAATCATTTTTAGGGGGCCAACAGGTAATTAAAAAAGAGTTTTGTAAACTGTGATGTATTTTTATGAAAATAGATGAAAATTGACCATCCCCCCCTCTTATCTCCGAAACTTCTGAACCTGAAATTTTGAAAGCAATACAGATTTCATTTCTTCCGGTTACACTACAGTGCGTGCAAAATATGAGGTCAGAAAGGGTTTTTATTTCCTAAACTAACACCGACATTTCCCATTTCGGTGTAAATCGTTATCAAGGTAGTTTTTCTTGTCAAAAATCGACTCACCTCCAGTTGTTATTTACATCTCTAATATTTATAAATTTTACCCTACCTATTCTCCCCTCCCCCTACTATCCTTTGTCATACCTTTCATTGCCTTAAACGACCCCATATTCCTTAAAATTTCTTTTAGTTGGTTCAGTCCCTTTCACCCTCATTGACCAATTCGTAGTATTCATTCCAAGTTCAATTATCCTCACATCCTCCTAACATATGTTTCAGGCATTCTACCGCCTTGTCACATATTCTACACAATCTATCCTTTTCCTTTTTTCAATATTCACATCCCCTACACATATCCAAGTTTTGAAACTCAATCCCTTTGCCAGTCTCCTTTAGCCCACCACATATATTGACTTCTCTGTTTCCTTTAGATCCTTTACCCTTATCATTTCCCTGTACCTTTATTCTCGTCAATTCTCCTATGGTCAGTACAGCCTTCCTTTAACCACTTTCTCACCTGTTCCTATTTGATTTTTAATATCTTCAAAACCTTCTTCCTCTCTTTATTATGTCTACTTTCACTTCCTATTTCCAATACCTTATTATTATCCATATTTCCTTTTTGATGTTCCCTTCTTTCAGCATTCCCAACATCTCATATTATATTATCACTTTTATCGCTCTTTCCCAGATTTAGTCTTCTTTGTTGTTACATAATCTGGCGTACTTCTTTCTAATTACAATAACCACTTGACAAGATTTTGTATAAAACCTCCACCTTTCTTTTATTTTATACAAAACACTATATTACTTTGAACAATACCAGTCTCCTAGCCCAGTCATCTTTATATAATTTCTGACCTAACTGCTATATCCTTCTCATAATTGGTCTCCCCTTAGCCACTTGATTGGTAATACACATCTCTATTATTATCACTCAGCATATATCCTAGATAACCATAATTCGTTACTTTATATCTTTAACAACTCCTTCCATACTATTTTGTTTTTTTTTCCTTCCCTTTTTTCCTCTCTTCCATAGCCTTTGATTTTTCAGTATTTAGCTTCAGTCCTTTCTTTAATAAATACTATTCCAGTTTTCTCACCATATCCTTTAATCCCATAAAATTATCTGCTTTACACTTCAGTTCGTCCACAATTTTCGTCACTTTTAACCACTAACCCTTACTACTATCGCTGTTTCCTTATAAATTTCCGTTATGCTTTTTATTTAACTTCGTTCTATCACCCCTTTTATTAGTATAATTTTCACGTTTCCTCTTTCAACGTTATCGTACGCCATTTGTAACTCCACAAACATTAAATCCTTTTTTTCTCCAATTTTGCCTCCATCATATTTTTTACTATTTACTTGTGCTTTATTTTTTTCTTATACGTAATTATTATTTTTCAACTCCCCTCCGTGCTCCTTGCCGTCTTTAAATCGTTTATTTTTTTACACCGTATTCTTCCTTACGTCTTTTAATATGCTTTCTATACTCAAATCTTTGTTCTTTTTATCCTCGTCGTCTCCACATTCATCCCTTCTCCATCTATTCGATGCATCTTTATATTCTTTTCTTTTCTTCCAATAACCCTCGTTCCACGATTCTTCACTCCTTCATTCACTTAACAATCATACGTTCTCTTATCATCCTAATCATATTTTCCCAATTGTCAACTTCTTAAACCCTTTGTTGCACTCCCTTCCTAAACTCTCCTGTTGTTCTCTTGTCAAACACTTCCTTATGCATATACCTCCTTACTTCCCTTTTCCTTATGTTGAAGTTCCTTATTATCATTGCATTATTATTTTACATTTTCCTCGTTTTTTTCTAGTTTTCCTCTTTTCAGTTGTTTATGTCAAATAATCTCTAACAAGACAGGCCAATAGTGAGGTGATTCCATAAGTGTTTCACTTTACCATTGTTAACAATAAAAATTATAAAAAATTTATTTACTACACTTTATAATTGAATTCCAGTACTAAGAAGCGTCAATAATTAAATGAAGTAGAATTGATTTTTTGGAGAATATAATAATCATGAAAACTCTTCTTGAAAGATGAATTTGTATAAACTATAAAATTTAAAAAGTAAATATGAATAATTCTGGAAAATACCACAAATGGCGTGGTGAACGCCATCTGTAGTACGATGCTACATTTTAGGATTATGGTAACGTGCCTGTCACGTTGAGGTGAGCTACGCCGGGATTCGTTTCAGCAAGTAGATATCCATATTTTTAAATGGAACTTGTTGGAGCATACGTAATCCTAAAATGTAGCATCGTACTACAGATGGCGTTCGCCACGCCATTTGCGGTATTTTCTAAAACGCGCTGTTAAGACAGCAGGTAAAGGTTGGTCTGTGTGCTGTCGAAGTTGCCTGCGACGCGCTGATGAGATCCAAAAAGATCGAAATCGCGATCCGCGCCTGACAGTTTCGACAGAATACAGACCACTTCGAATTGTTTTATTCATGAATAATTTTGTTCTCAAAGTTTTTGTAAATTAAAAGTTTAACATACAGTGTGTTCTTCCCATATACATATGTACGAATCTGGTTGTTTTATTATTATTTATTATTGTGTTATAAATGAGAGGTTCAAAAAACTCTAAAGCACACTTAATTAATTACTATTATAATATAGATTAACAACCTGTACGCGGTTTGAATGTAAATGAAGTGAAATCGTAACTAGAATTATTAATTATCTATTCCTTCTTAGCGTTCGTCCATTTGTATTTTTAATACGTTAGTGAAAACGATGAATTCTGTGTTGCTAAGAGGCGGTTAGAAACGAATGGCTTCAAACTTTAAACATAAACAGCTTTTTTACTTTTGAGAAATTAAAATTTCTAGACAAAATCGTTCTGTGGTTGGAACACGTATTGTGGTTTTGTGGTACAGCATCGCACAATTTTGTTATGCAGGACAGCAATGAAACTGCAGTTATAAATTAACGGATATTTTATTATTATTGAAGCTAATGGAAAGCGGGTAGAATACTTGCTCTTGCTTCCTTTCTCCCTGATACAAAACTAATAAAAATGTATATGAATCGTATGTAACTAATAACCCACACGAACTCCATTTTCGTATATATTGTCGAACTAAGTGAGCAGTTTAATAGTTATGTATGAAATCTAGGAATTGTATACAATTCCTAGGAAATGTGTACAATTCCGATGCTATTTAGGAAATTTATAAAATATTGTTCTAAAGATTATATGGTTATATTATATAGATATATGTTTCGGGTGGGAAAGATAAGTCGGACGAAATGAAGACAGAAGAAAATGAGTGATTATCTGTGGAATATTACTGCCCTAACATTTGCCTAAGTGATGCAAGGAAACCACAGAAAAACTTACACCGAGGCAGACGGACCTGTAATCGAACTGGCGTCCTCCCGAATGCTCAGGAATGGTCTAAGCCGTTATAGGACCTATCCGTTCAGGTTCTCTTCAGCCGTCTAGACTGAAAAAAAACTTTGGGTGTTTCATTCCCACCAGCCACTAATGCAGTCCCTCCGAACTACGTCGGAAGATTGTAGATTGCCCTCTTCAGCCTCCTTTCAGGAATCGTGCGAATGGGTGGGTGGTGGTTCGGGTGAGAAAGATGAGACGGACGAAATGAAGACAGAAGAAAATGAGTGATTATCTGTGGAATATTACTGCCCTAACATTTGCCTAAGTGATGCAAGGAAACCACAGAAAAACTTACACCGAGGCAGACGGACCTGTAATCGAACTGGCGTCCTCCCGAATGCTCAGGAATGGTCTAAGCCGTTATAGGACCTATCCGTTCAGGTTCTCTTCAGCCGTCTAGACTGAAAAAAAACTTTGGGTGTTTCATTCCCACCAGCCACTAATGCAGTCCCTCCGAACTACGTCGGAAGATTGTAGATTGCCCTCTTCAGCCTCCTTTCAGGAATCGTGCGAATGGGTGGGTGGTGGTTCGGGTGAGAAAGATGAGACGGACGAAATGAAGACAGAAGAAAATGAGTGATTATCTGTGGAATATTACTGCCCTAACATTTGCCTAAGTGATGCAAGGAAACCACAGAAAAACTTACACCGAGGCAGACGGACCTGTAATCGAACTGGCGTCCTCCCGAATGCTCAGGAATGGTCTAAGCCGTTATAGGACCTATCCGTTCAGGTTCTCTTCAGCCGTCTAGACTGAAAAAAAACTTTGGGTGTTTCATTCCCACCAGCCACTAATGCAGTCCCTCCGAACTACGTCGGAAGATTGTAGATTGCCCTCTTCAGCCTCCTTTCAGGAATCGTGCGAATGGGTGGGTGGTGGTTCGGGTGAGAAAGATGAGACGGACGAAATGAAGACAGAAGAAAATGAGTGATTATCTGTGGAATATTACTGCCCTAACATTTGCCTAAGTGATGCAAGGAAACCACAGAAAAACTTACACCGAGGCAGACGGACCTGTAATCGAACTGGCGTCCTCCCGAATGCTCAGGAATGGTCTAAGCCGTTATAGGACCTATCCGTTCAGGTTCTCTTCAGCCGTCTAGACTGAAAAAAAACTTTGGGTGTTTCATTCCCACCAGCCACTAATGCAGTCCCTCCGAACTACGTCGGAAGATTGTAGATTGCCCTCTTCAGCCTCCTTTCAGGAATCGTGCGAATGGGTGGGTGGTGGTTCGGGTGAGAAAGATGAGACGGACGAAATGAAGACAGAAGAAAATGAAAGGATTATCTGTGGAATATTACTGCCTCAGCATTTGCCTAAGTGATCCAAGGAAACCACAGAAAAACTTGGACCAAGGCGGACGGACCTGGAATCGAACCGGAGTCCTCCCGAATGCTAAACAATGGTCTAAACATCTAGGCCGCTCGGTGTGTAGACTGACGAAAATGTGACTATTTATACAAATCCTTGTACCACACAAGGGTTGGAAAAAAAGGAGTTGGAAGTGGGATGGTGAGAGAAGAGCGAAAAGTAACGAAAAAAAAACTAAATTGTCTACAAGATAAAATATATAGTTGTGTAAAAACTCAATTGTAGCAAGAGGTAAGTCAGATACTCGGGAGGTTCATTAAGATGAGGAAAACCGGTTTTACAGCAATTTGGTGTAAACCTTAACGAAACCCGCTCTTATTTTGGTCACAGAATCGAAAAATGTAAAAAAAATATATAGGAAGTTCCATTTAAAAGAAAACAATTTCGATACGTTTTGTATTTTTGGATACCATGTATAATTATGAAATAAACCCTTGTGCATCCCCACAACCAAACTTCTTAAAAATATAGGAGCATAGCTGTAATTTTTCGTTACGTGTAACGTGAATAACCCTGTATAAAGTTGGATTGAAGTGTGTAAAATTATGAAGGTTTCTGACATGAGAAAATATGTCTGCTTCATACCTTTCATTCACCATGAAAGATATTTCCGTTCAAGTTTTTCATTATAAATAATGCAGCTTATACGTGATAACGAAGTGGTACCTAATCCGTGGACGGTTATGTTCTCATACGGATTTAAAGTTGACCATCGTGGAATGACAGATATATAAATGAACTCCTTTAATAGAATGACTGTGATTAGTGAAACAGTGGTAAAAACTAGTTATTGCAACGCTCAAATCTGTCTGAGAGTATACTCCATCAAACTATCTGGTCATCAATCAAGTTTCTGAAAAGATTAATCTGAAAAAAATGGATTAGTTCAAGTTAGCGTTACAAATTTAACCTTAAATATTATTTTTACAATTATATAATTAACTGTTATTAAAACCCAGCAATTTTGCGCTAATCATACAGTATACAGGGTGTCTCACGGTGACCACCCATTAGAATATTTCGGAAACTATTTCGATTTACAATTTGAAAATTTGTGCAATAGCGTTATTGGGTATGCTATCCTCAATTAGACTAATGACATCTATGTAGCACTTCCGGTTATATCGGAAGTTGACATCAACTTCGTTATTTTAAATGGAACACCCTATATATTATGAAAGTTTTGATTCTAGGTAGACTTTCACGGGGCTTTTCTACTTCTAAAATTTACCGTTTTGGAAATATTATTGTTTTTTAAAAGAAAGTAGTCCCTTTTAATTCTAGGTAGATTTTCATAACGCTTTCCCACTTCTAAAATTTATCGTTTTCGAGATATTAACTTTTTTTTTAAGGTAGCACAGAGCAGTAGGTAGCGAAAAGGCATGTCTATTTTGCATAATATTAATAAATATTCTAATAAGGTGGTCACCGTGAGACACCCTGTATACTGTTAATCATTATGCGGTTGTCATAGGTCGCGGTGATTATTTTTTAATAATTTTCAGTCACGCAGTCGCAGTTATGTGTATAATAAAGACTATTACTTCTCAAAAGAATGGTGAAACACTTTTTAATATAAGTTCTCACGATTAAAAAGTACAATCAGTTCCAAATAAAAAGAAAGATGCATCTATTCTTAGATTGAGTCATAAAAACGATGGAATAGACCAGCTTCAGCTATTTAATGCTCTAAAAATAATGCACTGCATAGAGGTGTCTCCATTTAAACAAAAGATGATTTTTTCAACCAGATTAAATCTTATAAACAGTTTCTTAAAATTTACCCGTACATTAAGTAATAATTTTATAATTTCCACAGACCGCGCACTAAACATTATCTGTGTAGATTTTCCATTAATTGTGAATCCTTGTATTTAAGGACCTTCTAAATAAACAAGTTACACCATAAATTGAGTTTAATAAGTTAATATCCTTAGTAAAAACAAAAGTGTTTCTGAACTTACAATCATTGAGAAATTTCAACCAAAGGCGTTTCCATCCTAACTAACGGCAACTTTGTTTGGTCGGAATTCTACCGGTTTTAATGGCGTGCTGATGAAAACAAAGGAGTTCGAAATCGCGATGACGAATTACACAAGATTTTGACTAAAAAACAAAATTAATAAATTGTACAGATTGACCAATGTTGTAGAAATGAGAAAATAACATAAAGTAAAATGTTGTCACTTTCACGAATCTGTCAATTGCTAGGGTAGATTAAGTCTTCAAGTAAATTGGGATATGATTCGCCTGATAAATTATGCGGTAGAAAAGATGGACCAACAATATTATTTCCCAAAATCCAGTTCATGAATTCAACTTTCCTAAAGACTGCAAATGCTGTTTGTTAACATGACTATTAAGATAGAACGTATCTTCATGAGAGAAACATGTCGAAAATAAAAAATCGGTATTGTTCACATATCTCGCTAAAAACTTGCCTGCTACGTTCTGGATCATTTCCAGTAAACTCTTATGTGAAGAGAATATTATATACTGATAAAATTGATGTTTTTAAGATTTTCTGAAAACTTCTACGATGAGTTCCTGAAGTAAATTCTAATTTTCTGGTGCTTGATGTAGGATTCATAGTAAGATCTCCCAAAATTGCAACCTCTGTACCCTCGTTAGATACAATTTGTCGTCTTTGATAGTTTTTGTTAGCGACAGATCCAGTCTCCTTCAATTTAGATATCAAATTTCATACGAAGAAGCGGTTGAAGTTCTTATCGTAATCCCTTCTATTAAAAATTCTTGAAGTTTCCTGGGCCATTTCGTTGTTCTTAAAATGGAGAGTGTTTGTTCTCTTGAGGAAATTTTTGTCTTGAGTGAAAGATAACTTTCTTGTATCCTCAAGTCGCACGCTAAATTAATGGCGAGCGATCCAGTTATTGCTTTTCGGTAGTGAAAACACTTGCTTTTAAATTAACTATTTATTTACATATATACAAATTTAAANGAAGTTCCACAGGCCAGAAAACTGCTAAGTGATGTGGAAGCATACCTGAACGGATTGTGCATGAAAATATCGGCACCCAAGATAACTTTCTTGTATCCTCAAGTCGCACGCTAAATTAATGGCGAGCGATCTAGTTATTGCTTTTCGGTATTGAAAACACTTGCTTTTAAATTAACTATTTATTTACATATATACAAAATGAACGTGTATGATTTAAACTTAAAAAAACAGATGAAAAAACAGATAAAGAAAATTAAAGTGGCTATTGAATCTATCTTTTTTCGTTCTAGTTCTTGATCTTTATGAATCTCTCTAAAATGAGCCGTTGCAACCCCTTTTATTAGGAATGGTTGACAAAAACCACCCCACTCTTATCTTACACAAAAAAAGGTCGAGCATACAAACAAACAAAACTTTCTCTTAAAACTAACTCGACGAAAATGTATCTACATGTAAACAAATAATGGCACTAGAAAGCGTGCTTCTTAATTTCTAGCTACCCTAATAAAACAATAAATTTAAATTCAATAATACTAATCCTAGCCTAGCAAAGTGACACTAAAGGGTCGAAGTATACAACAAAAAGGAGCTATAAATCTATCTAAACATGAAACTTACAAAGCAACTAAAAATAACGAATATCATAAAAAAAGGTTAAAATTAACGAACAAGAGGCATTATTTACACATACCATAAATTAAAAAGGTTAATACTGACAGGGGTTGCCACGCCAATTAAACATTTACAATTTAACAAAACTTTACTTCTAACAACAGATAAACATAAAACTTAATTTTATACGGTGAATACCGAACAGAGAGTGACAACTTCAATTCTCTCTACAATGCAGTAATTGATTCGGATAGTTAACAACCAATACTCTCTAGATAATTTTTATAATAAAAGAGAATTATGCCCGACAACACTAATAATGCGCTAACAATTAAAAATCATAATGGCCGATAATGGCAACAATTAAAAAAGAATAATAACTGACAACGCTAACAATGCACTAACAATTAACAATCATAATCCTTTAACTCCTGTTTCTGCCTCTAATATGTCTCCGACTAGTCCTTCATGACTGATAAGGTGTCCTACCGACCTATCTCACCTGTTTCTTATTAACCTCCATAGAGTCATCTGTTCTCCTATTCTTTCTCATACCTCTTCATTTTTAACCTTCTCTATCCACACGGCATCCTCATTCGCTGGTAACACCTCATTTCGAACGCTTCTAACCTTTTCTTTTCCGCAGCGCCCACCGTCCATGTTTACATACACCTTTAAAATCTTTTCGAATTTCTAAATTAACCGTTTGCTAGCATAGAAGTGACTTCTTTTTATTGAAGGCGACACGACCCTGCGCTATCCTCTGCTTTATATCCCTACTACTCCTTCCATCCTGACTTATCTGACTTCCTAGATACCCACCGTTGCCAACCTGTACGATAATTATGAGGACATACAATAATTTTGCTTCAAATACGATGTACGATATCGTAACTCAAATTTCTATTAAACGTACGATAATTCGTGCTTATAGGATAAAAAATATTTTCAATTAGCAATATGTAGTGGGACTACGATATTTATTTCTGCCAACCTGTTGCCTTGTTTTTTTACCTTCTTAAAATCTATTTGAACAGTCTCTGGGTATTTTCACTCCATAAAAACACAAATTCTCTCTAATTTACAGCACAGCCGGACAAACTCGTCTCTTTTGATTCTCGAAAGCTTCTCAGGTAGATCCTAAGAGCTTCTCCATGCTAAACTGACGACGGTTAACGGACTTTTACTTACAAGTCAGTGTATTGAAATGAATAGGGGATGCAATAAATTTGAGATCACTGATGACGATATAATAATAATACAGAATTAATACGTTGATTATTATTATTGCATTAGATTTTATTGTAAAAAAAATATTTTTATGTATGTTGAATAGTTGATTTTAACAACTTGAGTACAATTTTATAATGTTAAAATAAATACACTATATGCATGGATATATAAATATATGTTGAAAAGTTGTTTTTTTGTATACATTCAATAAAATTTAATTGTTTATGAACTCTAAAAAAAGAACTTTCTTCCAAAATGTTTAAAATCCAGTCCGAAATTCATTTTTCTATTTGAAGTTATTAGCCTGTCAGGAAAGTTTTTATACTATCATCTATTGATGGTATAATAGAACTGAGAAAACCACTGGGGTACACTACTCTCTTTACAAATTCATACTCCCACCACTAGATGCGCATGCGCAATAACGTACGATATTTTTGATGTTAATACGATAATTTTTCCTAAAGAGTGCGATAATTCTATCTACTGAACCTGGTAACGCTGTAGATACCGAAAATTAGCCACTTGTAATTTTTCGCTCTTTCCTTGCTTACCATTATTTTTGTTTTTTTTTTTTACTCTCACAAGCGGATACAAATTTTGCATTGGGGCTTTTTGTTACTAACCACTGACTTACTTACCTATTACTTCATTTGTATTATTTACATTAAAATCACTTTTAGTTCATGTTGTATCTAATGGTGATTTATGTTACCACTTAAAGAACCCCTCTTTCGTGCAGTTTAAAGGGTGCTCATTGTTAGTGAGAAATAAATTAAATGCAGTGAAAGGTTGCAGTTAACTACTCGAATATATTATAAATTATAGTCCTGCGAAGCAAAGGAAATGTAACGGTCTAGCGCGCATAAGCGATAAATATGGTAAAGAACTTGTAACAGGTAAGAGTAGCAAAGATTGTAGTGGTGGGTAAGAAAGAGAAGGTACTTGGACACTGTGGAGGCTGGATTCTCTCAGCGGATATATTTAAAAACTGCACATAATGCTGTATCTAATAGCGTGGCTACAAAGCAGATCATTCGTAAAGATCAGCATAGACATAGACCGTTAAACTAAAAAAAATAGAAAAAGAGATCGATCAATTTGACAAGGAAATCGTGCAGAGAACTGTTTCAAAGTTTTGTACCATTAGAAAGAGCTGCTTCAAGGTCACTCCTATCTGTCATCTCAAGTTTTGTCGAGTACTAATTCCTAACACGTTCTTTTAAGAAACGTAAAAGTTTACTACGGTAAATTAAAAACCATGAAAAGAAATGGAACGCAATATATAATCTGTATACATACATATATACAGGGTGTTCCACCTAAGTCAGTTTCGTCCATAACTCTGTTATTATACGTTTATTAAAATAATGTTTTTATAGAAATGTTCTGGAATTATATGGTGCACGTGTTATCGGAGATGTATGAAATGTAGGAAATATTAATGTTAAAATTAATTTTACCCACAATATACTACCTCAGGTTAATGAGGGAAATTTTTTTTGCAGTTGTCACAACGGAAACCGAACCCGGCTTAGTTGTCAGAGCATTGGTGCGTGAAGCGTCCCGGGTTCAATTCCCGGCGAGGGTGTGACAACAACAACAAATTTTCCAATCATTAACCTGAGGTAGTTTATAGGGGGTAAAAAGTTGAAAATGAATTTTCACATTAATATTTGATATTAACCACTATTAAATGTTAAAATGTTTCATATTTAGGAAATGTATAAAATATTGTTTCAAAGATTTTTTAATACACACATATCCTGGAAATATATACATTTCCTAGGAATTGTATGAAATTCCGATATTGAACTGGAAAATGTATAAAACTAATGCTTTCTGTGAATATAATGACTAAAACAAGTCGGTAAACTGAGAATCAGAGTTATCTGTGTTTACGCGGTTCTAGTGCGATCGCCTGATGTATATGCGTTGCTGACGTCATTATTTGGTTAAGTTAGGTTTGGAGATGTATAGTTTTAGTGACGTTATTGTGTGGTTGTTAGGTAGATTTATGAAAGATGGGAGTTTTATTAATGCCTCTGGAGGCCGGAGGCGGGCTGATATATTGGGATAATGCCTTGGAAAATTGTTCGAAATAAATATTGGATGGTTGTTTTTTTTTTCGTGAAACCTGGCAAGACGAGATTTTTTTGATTTTGAAATGGAAAGGCAGTATTCTTATCGGAGGGGCTATTACTCGTTCCTATAAAGGCTAGGTGTATATGAAGCTTTCTTCTAATGTGCATAGGCCATTGCAAGCGAAGTTGTGCTCAACATTTTTGACATTGAACGATTGAACGAAACTTATATTATATATACAGGGTGTCCGATTTATAATAATTAAAAAAAAACATGGCTTCCTGACACAAAATACAACAAAAAAGTGTTATACAATTTTTCAATCCAGTGACAATTGAGCTATCAAATCGTCTTTGTAAATTTGAACGTACAATTCGTTTCATTACGGGCCTGGATCTAGGCGACTAACGTCGCTCAGCTGATCTAGTGTGGATGTAACAAGTACTTATCGGGAAGAAGCCAAATGCACTTCCACCTTGCAAAAAAAAAGGGTAAAGGTGAAAAAGAAAAATGTACCTTATATAAAAAATGTTGAAATTATCTGCCATTCGCTTCAATGCAACACTGACAGCGGCGTTGCTGCGAATTTTGGCCCAAATACCGGGAATATTTCGAATTATACGATAGGCATTGGTAATGTAACACACCACCAACTGACGGTTGAATAAGAACCCTACTAGAATGCACTATCACACGACTAATTGTCCTTATTGTAATAGTCCTTTATGAAATGACCACTAAATAAATAAACTAACACCAACAAACAAGTAAATTCCACAATAATCCAAAGTAAACTGAACAACCTGTTAGAAACTACTACATTATGTGTATTTATTCCAGTCACTTCCAGCAGTGTGATTATACGAGGTTATATCAATATTTAGCTTTTTACATTTAATGAAAACAAAATAACCAACTTGGTCCTTCTGGACACATCCTTGTATTATTCCACGTGGGGTTAATGAGCCCTGCCAGGCAAAACTAACGTCAGAATGAGCAGTTTAACACAAGTGATTGGTCAAAGTAGGTCTGCATCTTGTCTCAACTTTTACAACCATAACACATACANGTCGTCAGAATCAAAACCGCCAAGGGGGAATATGACCGCAGCGTGCAAAAGGTAGCACCACTGCCAATTCAACAGGCTGAAGATAAATTTATCAAGTCCATTGAAGCATCATAATATTTATTTTCTTCATTTTCTAATTTTGTTTTAATTCAAATTCAATATGTTATTTTTAATCTAAATTAATATAGCTAGCGAATCTATTGTAACTATTGAACATCTACTATTTGATCGGCATTTGCCTCTCAACGGGGGGAGTATGTTCAGTTTAACGAATCTTTTTTCAAAACTTTTCAACGTTCAAAATAGCCTCACTATTCACCCGCAGGTAATTTTTGTCGAGACCCTTCACTAACCATTTTTATGACGGTCCGGCAAGTTCGAATTCTCAGTAATTCCTTGAATGATTTGTTGCTCTATTTTGTGTCTTTAAGGGCTATTTTTGCTCGTACATTTCGTATTAGTCTTTTTTTGTTTACCGAAAACCTAAAATGCTTTCCTCTGAAAGCAGTCGTTCATTGTCACTCGCACAAAACAGCATCTCAACAAACATACTCTCCGCGGGATATAACATATTTTGTACGCGTATTTTTTCAACAATTAATTTTATTTTATTGACATAGTGTATTTTTAGAATTATTTAATAAAGTTCAGTGTTATTGTTAGTGAAGAAATAATGCGTTATTTTTTATCCGTAACAATTTTCAACCTATAAACTATAAACTATAAACTACCTATAATCACTTAATTGGAATTATAGGCAATCGATAACAACTCAATTCCACACCGAGTTACGTTCATCAATTAACAGTAACATTACCCCAAAAAGCAGCTGATTCCGACCTACTGAAGGTGAATTTTTCTACGATCAGCTGGCAATCGTAATTAGTTTGCGATTGTGCAGGGCCGGCATCAAAACTGTTATAATTTTTTATTTTGTTTTAAAAATTACATTTTATGTTCCAAATACCTGTAGGAATCTGTGGTATAAATATTAATTATTATAACTGGGACACCCTATATTGATTTCAAAATTTCTAATAATACTCTTTTACATTATATTTAGTCAGACTCATTATGCTAGAAAAATGGCCGCGTCAGAATTTTATCCCAAAATTATAATTTTTGTCTGACCGAAAAAGGGAACCATCCAAATTGCATCCCGCCTGTGAAAGAGGTTCTTACGATTATTAGTTTACTTTTGGCATACTTGTAAAAATACTTTCTAAAAGTATTCAAATACTTCATTTACTTTAAAATATTTGTTACATGTAGGTATATACTTGCTTTGGGACATTTTTTAAAATTATTTAATTATAAAACTGTTATTTGTATTTAAATACTCTATGAAGAAGAGTATATACAGTAAAAGTTCCTTATTGACGGTTTCCTTATTCGCGGGTGAAAAAATTGCAACCCTGTTCATGTATTCGCGGTTAAAAATTTCATTGTTCGCGATTGCAATCGCTAAACAAAAAATGATTCGGTGTCATTTATTAAGGGGATTAACCGTAATAGACCGCTCGTGCCTAGTGTGAATTTTTCCGCGAACATGGGTTTCTATTCTAAACATTGTGATCTAACGCTGCGAGATAAATATGTGATTTTTTGTATAGTAACAGGCAAAGGCTCACACTAACTCTGTACGTTTTCGGTTTTGAATAATATACTCATTAAAGGCTTTTACAAGTGCTTAATTTTTGATGCTTCTTGTAGGACACGTATTTTCGATAGAAATTAAAAAATGACCTTCGACAGACTTTAGAGCAAAGCTTTATCTGTCTTACTACAAAATTTCAAACCTCTGTTCCAAACATTAAACTCATGACATCTAGAACCGATAAGCCTGTTTTTACTGTAAGGGTTTTATTATTTCTATATGTGTGTAAATAAATAGTCGTTCGAAAACTAAACGAACATATGTATATATAGTGGTCGGTATGTATATTTCTACGTTAATTTTACGGACTTAGTTGGGATAGATTTTACCTAATTTGCCCATGTGTTTATACTTTATGCGGGGTGATCGGTCAAGGGGGATCGACCCTCTTCGAGATGAAGAAACAAACAGGACCTATTAATGTTACATATGCGTGAAACGTATTGAAGTGCACTTGTGCTACTCTGTGTTCTCCAATAGTTGTGCATATTTTAAGGACGTTATAATATTAGTGATTGTTACCTGTGTTACCTGCAAATCAGGGTGAGTTATTCACTGAGTACTTCAAGCATGCTTAGTAATTATTTTACTGATTGTTTTAAATGAAGATGCTGTTGATGATTTATGTTGATATTGAAAGTAACTCATGAGATAATTAGGGACGCTACCTAGACTGTTAAGCTGCGGTGACACAGTCGTTATTTGGGGGCTGAGGTTTGAAAGCGCTGCGGTGCAATGGGGACTGTGGGCTGCGGTTGTACAGTTATCTAACCCATTAATGACCTCAGTCCAGTTTTGGACAGAAAAGTCTGTCTTGCAGAGGTAGTGCGGGAAGAGGGTGTTTGCCCTTTCCCAAGATCAGGTTGATACAGCATCAATAAGTGTCAAGTAGTTGATTACAGTAATTTGGCTGCGGTCAATGTATTTATCTTTAGTTGATTATATTGCAACATGGCCTTGTACAGTAAGATGCACGATAAATGCTAAGGAAAGGTATGCTTGAGTGCTCACACATGTTTTTCTATATTTGATGAAGGTGCCGTAAGGTGATATTGGCAGTGATATAGCTGGGGATCATCTCTGTGATCGTGTTGGCTTTTGTTTAAGTAAGTGATCGTTTGTTTTATTTGTTGTGTATCTGTTGATTAAGAGATTAGGATGTCTTAAAGCAACGCTTAACCATCTTCCTGACGATACTTTATATCTCAATATTGTCCACGCCCTGTGATACTACGTTCTTGATTTACGTAGTTTAAGATATCTATTTGATATTCTGTTCAGAATGCTCTTCGAGAGTATATGTTACTGAAGGCCGCTTACATTACTCTACGGCACGTGTACCACTGAATCTCTTTAATATATCGGCATCTTTTTAGTATTTACAGTTGGTACATGCCGAGGCAGCTTTTATAAATGATGTGACCAAATAAACAGAAAAAAAATCGGTGTTATTTTTCAACGTATCAGCATCTTTTGAGTACTATTGGCTCGTGCCGAGGTGACTTTTCAAAATTCAAAACAAGAAAAAATCAGTAAATTTTTTAAACTCTTGCCTAATGCTGATTATAACGATTAATTTTAATTGCGAATTTATCAATAATTGATTTTATTTTGATACATATTGGTTTTATTTTGGAACCCTAGAATGTATCCCCTATGATTTCATACTAATTACCATTCCATATCCACGGTTTCTGTATTCGCGGCAAAATGGAACATATACCCCGCGAATAAACAGCTTTTACTGTGTGATGAAAAAGTTTCCAGCATATTGCACTGCAGCCTACAGAATGAAATACAGGACGAACCAGATTAAAAAGGCAACTCAGAAAACATAACAAGAAGTTCGTGAACTTCAAATAGTCACGACTGTTGAGATTGTCGCGTCTTAGACGCCCTTTGACCTCATCGACTTTGTCACGCTATTGTTAAATTCACAAGTGTGGTCGTTTTTCACTTTCTAAGAAAATTCGAAATCGAAATAAAACAATTTTATTTCTGCACACATACAGCTGACACAAATTATGAAAAAAGACGGCCAGTGCTGGTCGGACTCGAGGGTTCGTGAGTCTAGAATTTTTTCCCGGTTTGTTTGAGTATGTTTTAATTTGCTTCTCTAAAATCAGTCCCCAGTACATACAATTGCAATATTACAACTAAAAAAGTGTTTTTTTATTACTAAATCCGTCCAAATTTTTACGATTCCATATTTATTATACATATATTGTATGATGACTGTTAAATTAAGAGAACGAATTAAAAAAAAATTTCGATTAGTATGCTGATTTCTGATTTCGTTGAAATTTTAGTATATTGTACAGCTTCGCATGCTGATTAAGAATAATTTTTTTTATTAGAAACTCCGGACGCAAAATGCTACTTGTAACGTTGACAAGAGCACACTTTCTCTAATAAACTTTTCAATGTTTTCAACCGTATATTAACCAAAAAAACTATGTACAAACTTAACAATTAACACTTAGAAGAAGAAGGATTAAATTAGCGAGACATAACTTAGCTAGGATAGATTAAACTTAAGGAGATTAACGAGTTTTTCGAACACTATTCTTTTTGTACTATAGAGTTCAATACCAAGTTGGGGTAGGGGTGGTACCGCCACCCTCATTTCTTTCTCTGAAGACACTTTGATGATGATAATAATGTTCTAGTACCTTACGCGAACAGATATAATTTATTACAATAGAAACTTAAGGTAACTTTACGGAATAAATGTCAAGAAGATAGAAATTTTACTGTTTTTTGTGCTAATTCTCAAGGTTTATGTGAGTTACAATGAATTTTTACCACTACATATAACCTAAAATTAATGAGCTCGTAGCTTAATGGGAGAGCAATGGTGAGTAACTTGAAGTTATTTGTGGTGGTAAAATTAATTCACTTTAATGTATTGAAAACGTTACAAATTTAAAATTCTCATATAGCCTTCGTAGTTAGGCAAGATCGTCTTTGTTTACTGCTGTTACCCCTTGTAGCTTAATGGTACATAAAGCCAAATGCGCGGGTTCTTTTCCCGGCGAGGACGTGATAGCAGCAACAATTTTTCCTCGTTAATTTCAGGTTATCTGTAGTGGTAAAAAATAATTCACTTTAATATATTGAAATCCTACAAAAATTCTTCCAAAATTCTCAAAGTTTAGGGTTATTTTAAGGTTAGAATGCTACAACAATACAAATTTTTATATCTTTTTTTATTTAATGTTCGTCTAAGATTAGAAATTTTGAGTGAGATGTATCAATTGAGACAGAAATAATTACCATTAATCTTATCTTGGAAGACAAATTGGAGCTTGTTCTGGTGTGGAAAGCCCATAAATTGTATTGAAAATATCAGGCATTAATTTTGTTTTTCGGTGTAGAGCTTGAGTTAAAGACATCTGGATGAATCTATGAAATTGAGTAAAGAAAATTAGGCAACATACGAGGGTGGATTGATAAGTTTCCGGCCTAACCAAGAGATGACGCCACTAGGCCTACCTTGAGGTGACATTCTATAGTACCATCCTTGGATAGCTTGTAGCTATAGTTTCAGCCCGATCTCCTTGCTAGTGTAGGTTTGACAGCACGCTGAACAAGACGCCTCTGTGGTTTTCGTAAAAATGGAAAAGCAGGAAAATCGTGCTGTCATCAAATACTTTTATTTGAAGGGGTTAACGCCGAAGGAAATTAAAAAAGAGATGGACTCAACACTGGGGACATCCTCCCCGTCATATTCAACCGTTAAGCAGTGGGTTTCCGAGTTTAAAAAGGGTCGTGTGAGCACCTCTGATGGGCCTCGCTCAGGACGCCCCGTTGAGGTCACAACTCCAGATATGATCGAAAAAATTCATCAAATAGTGCTGGGAGACCGCAGATTGAAAGTGCGTGAGATAGCTGAGACCTGTAAGATGTCATATGAACGTGTGCAACATATTTTGCACCAACATTTGCATATGGAAAAGCTCTGTGCAAGATGGGTGCCGCGTTTGCTAACAGTCGACCAAAAATTGATTCGAAAAAACATTTCTACCGCAAATTTGTCATTGTATAAGCGTAATCCAAGCGAATTTTTGCGTCGATTCGTAACCGTTGACGAAACGTGGGTCCACCACTACACTCCTGAAACCAAAGAACAGTCTAAACAGTGGATTGGACCAGGGGAACCAACTCCAAAGAAGGCAAAAACAATTTTTTCGGCGAACAAGGTTATGGCTACTGTTTTTTGGGATGCAAGAGGTATTATATACATTGATTACCTTGCAAAGGGTAATACTATCACTGGTCAATACTACGCAGACTTATTGCAACGTTTGAGCCACGAGGTGAAAATTAAACGACCTCATCTGGCGAAGAAAAAAATCTTGTTTCATCACGATAACGCACCAGCGCACACGTCAATCGTTGCGACGGCTAAAATCAACGATCTAAAGTTTGAATTGATGCCGCACCCTCCTTACTCTCCAGACCTAGCCCCGAGTGACTATTTTCTGTTCCCTAATCTCAAAAAATGGCTTGGCGGTAAGAGATTTGCGGACAATGAAGAAGTAATCGAAGCTGTAAATGGTTATTTTGAGGAGCTTGACGAATCAGTCTATAGAGATGGCATTAATAGACTGGAACACCGCTATGAGAAATGTATCAGCCTTGGAGGAGATTATGTTGAGAAATAAAAAAAAAAAATTTTTAAAAACCTTGTTTTTCTTGGTCAGGCCGGAAACTTATCAATCCACCCTCGTATAATTCAGTAATATTCAATTCACCTCCTTAAGGATAATATATCTATGATTTAAAAGTATTTTCATACTTATAGTTAATTAAAACAAACTGCTACTTACGTTAACTATTTTTCTGATAGTGTGCCAAATTTAGAATACACTCATAAACTCAGTTTTCTAGACTAATAGTGGTATTTGCACTATATCACCAGCTGCGAAGATTAATATGATCCATATTTTTTTGCTTGAAGTGACTGAGATATAGTTTTTCTATCTTTATGTTGTAGTTTCTTTAGTTCAGAAACAAATAATTCTTCTATATGCTTCCTTATTTTCCCTTGTCACGCGTTTTAATTGGAAAAAAGATACTGTTGTCAAAATAGTTTCTTTACCGTGAAAGATCAGAGCCCAAATAGGGTTACAAATAATTATATTAATGTAAAATCAATATCAATCATTTTGTATTAAAATATTTACAACCCCATTTTGTTTCTGATCTTTTACACATTGTAATTAGAGAAAGAAATGGAACTCATAGTTCCTTTAGCTTTTGGTTCATCTAACAAGTGAAGTTTTTTGAATCATTTTGTAAGAATTTGGGATTGTTCGCATTTATACTACACCACAACATCTTGCAGCTTTCAGTTTTACATAGCTGGCGTATAACAATTCGATATTGTTGATTCAATTTGGAACTTCAAAATTCCATGGTCCATGACAACCCGGAAAATAATATCGATCCACTATTTTAGATTATCCGTTTCCCAGGAATTTAGAATTTTTTTACTCTTTTCAGTTAAAGAATTAGAAGGCATTGATGGAATGTCTCTTTGTCCCCTTTTTAAACTTTTAATATCTTCAATAGCCAATGTGAGCAACTTTCAATAATCATTTTATATAATGTTTAATCGGTGATACTAGCAAAACTTTTAACGGCAAAAATGTATTTTGCATTTTGTTCGGAAAAGTATTTTAAATAAAACACAGAATGCTTTTCTCCAAAAAGTATGTAAATGAAGATTAAAATAGGTATTTTATATTTTGTATTTGCATTTTAAATGCAAGTATTTCAAATAAATCGCATCTCTGTATGCAGTACAGTACTCCACATGCTGTTAAGAACAGAAAATAGAAAAGAAACATGACGAATGCTGCAGCTGATTGAATGTGGCGTTGCAATGTCGTATTTCCCTTCGTTATCTTACCAGGGCTGGACTCGCTCTTGACTGTACTTTCAAATACGTTTTCCTCGAAAACTGTGGATTTTCGGACCACTAAACACTTACTTAATTTTCTTGTTTTATTGGGATCCGTCAAATGGGCATACACCATCTGGTGGCAAAATTTATAACTCGAATGAGGGAAAAATTTAGATTGGAACTGTGCACGCAAATTGTAAAATTGTTTATTAAAATAATAAAACACGTTAAAAAAGTAAAATTTTCTTTGATGATGGAGTCGACGAAGTTTTCTTCTAAAGTTAAATCAAATAAAAAGTTAATATGTTCAGTGAAAAGCTGCAATAGCACTTCAGACATAGATCTTCACTCTTCACCTACATTAACTACTTTCCAATAAAAACTAACCGTTTTATATATGTAAAAAATATATTCGGAAAATTAGAGAAAAAAGTAAACTAATAGAAGCTTGGATGAAAGCAGTAGGTATCAAAGAAGTGAATTCCGGAATAAAAATTTGTTCACGTCATTTTAATGCACATGATTATATTTCAGCAAGTATTTACCATCAGCCATAACCTTAATATTTAAAACTAGAATCATACTAAAATTATAAAGTGAGAAATTATTTATTCCTGTGTAATTGATTTAACACAATTCTAATGATACGATATAAGTATTTTGAGGTTAAGAACCTACCTGCTGCAATACAACAAAGTTGCAATAATGTGTTTGCAACGTTCTCTTAAATCGGCTTTGCACGTGCAAGTCATTGATATGATATTGCTTAAATCACCCAGAATCACCTCACCAATTATATAACGTGAATCACTTTTTAAATCCGAAGTTTGTAAAAAGTAGGCAGTAAACTTGACGGAATTTGAAGGCTAGCTTCCGGATTTGTTATTTCCGAATTTTATAATGTGATTGGCATTAAAAACACGCTCACCTTCAACGAAATTTCCTTTCCGAGGCTTTGTGTCAGCCCAATCACATATTGTGTCAATACTTATCATTTTATCGTAATTTAAAAACTTGGAAATAGCACGGTACACTGTAGGAACTGCGATAAATTTTCCCTAATCGGCGCCATGTTTTTAGACTCCTCCCATTTGACGGTTCCCAATAGTGCTGTATCACCTCATGCTACCTATCTCAGAATCACCCTGTATTACAGACAGAAGTTTTACCTCTTTGTAGTGTACGTAAACTGTTTTCTTTATTGATGGCGAGTGCTGCGCTATGTAGATACAACTATAAATCGCTCAATGAACGTTTAGGGTCGAGGTTACTTCAAGAGACAATTATTACAATTAGGAAGGCACTTTACGAGTGTATGACTCACAGCGTAACCCGGTTACGCAACGCACGCACTAATCGAATTAAGGCCGCAATGCCTTAAATAATAGAAAGTGGAAACTGCATTAATGATAATAATCTTACAACTAAATAATAACCAATAAATATAATAAATCTACAAGAATAAGAAAATGATAAGTCTACGAAAATTCTTGAAATTTCACGATTAAAGAGAGCCCGAACGCGTAAAGGTTATAAAACTTTTACATGAATAAACTGCAATAATATTATTTCACCGCACCGTGGTTTCCAAAGATGAAAAGATAAGAACTCTTAAGGATTAAAAGAATAGGGATGGATGAGTTACGTGAACAAAATGTAAGAAACTAAAGATTAAGTAAAGGAGAACTGTTCACATTGTTCTGTTCATTTAATGTTAAACCTAACCTATTTCACTTGTTACTTTCCATACATTCTTCTAAATTCAGTTTTTCTTTGAAAATGCGGGAATTTTCTCAATGATGAGCTTAGGTCGAATTTGTGTTTTTTCTCAAAATATTTNGACATCTCATATATTATAGTATACTGTATATTGCATATACTATAATCCTAAATTGATGTTTTGGTTATATCTGTGCAGTTATATTACAGTAAGTGTATTACAGTAAATGTTTATTTAACAACAATTAATATTTATTCAAAAGTGAGTATTATTATGTATTATTTCTAATTCCTTGTAGTTATTGATAGTTTACCGTTTCTTAAGCACTTGGAAAAATAAAGGGAAGCGAAAAAATTGACCATTTTTTTGTTATTGAATTGCATAAAAACGTATTAAAGTAACACTCCGTAGGTGGACTAAAAATAAAATATGCTGGAGAACATAAATCCTGAAAATTCTTGTACTCTATCTTTCTTGCACCAATCATTACTTATTCGTTATAAAGGTATAGAGATCGCCAAAGAAGTTTCACTTCTTTTACGTGTACTAAGTTGTACCTTTAAAAAATCGATTTACTTCAATCGTTGAAATGGCAGAAATAAAACATGTACCTAGGTATAATAATTATAAATTTTTTCTATTATTGTACCTACGGTAGGACCATACAAGTAGGCATCTTAGGACTGACGACGTTATAATCAATAGAATTTTAACATTTCTCTTTGTTATTAGAATTAACAGAAATTTTACAAAAATATGAAAATATATATGTAGGTATTATATACAGAGTGGCCCAAAAATTACGCAAATGCTCATTGCAACCAAACTGTAAGTTTAATCGAAAAATTTTTCTAGAAAAACTTGTTCCCCATTTTAACGTAAGATTATATGTATTATCTAAATTTGATTTACTATACAGAGTGTTCGAAAATAGGGAAAAGGTTTCGTTTAAATGGTAGCCATGTGAAATATGGTTCCAATCGGAAAATGTTATAAGAAAAAGTGGTTTAGAATTCCAAAATATGGGGCTATGCAAAAAATCGCGGCTTTTATATTTTCGAATATTGCATAATAAATCGAATTTGTATAATACAGAAGATTTTGTATCAAAAGAGGGAACAGGTTTTGTTATTTGTTTGAAAAATTTTTTAATTAATCTTTCAGTTTAGCGGTAATGATTCGCAAATTACACTGTTTTACATACTGTATGATGAATTATTTTTGTAATCATAAAATACAGTAGAAGTACACACAAACACACTTAAAAAATAGCTACAATTATATCAAGTCTGTTATTCACCTAAATGAGCTAACTTATGATTTGTTGAACTAATGGCAATTTTCCAAACTATTTCTGAAGCAAATTGGAGAATTTGTGTGGGAAGAATATACTAAAAATCCATCCGGTCGTCTATATTTATTTATGTACTCTCTTGGGAATCTGCTTGCGGTTTACGTATATTTAATGATTTATGAAAAAATATACAATTTTTCTGTAAAAAATAAATTAATATATGGTTTACCGTACTTTCCAAGTTCAAAGTAACGATTATTATCCAATGACATTTTAGAAATTATCTCCGTCGCGACGGTTATTCAAATTCCAGAATTTTCTAAAATATTTCTAGCGACTGCTTAGCCAATCAGTTAATTTGATTTACGTCAATCTATAGGGGATAGTGTCTAAATTTTTAATTTTTTCACAAAATGATAAGCGTAGTGAATGTGCTTCAGAGAGATATTTCAATCATATTTTTAGGGTATATTGGAACTGATGCATGGAAAAAATGAAAAAGGAAAATTTATCTAAATATTAAAGCGATATTTACAATTTATCCCACTAGCCCGTTGCTTCGTAAGCGAAAATAATAAAAATTACAATTTGAATCGGAATTTGTAAAAATAAAATCCCAGCAGAAATAAATTTACTAGGTATTTTAGTTGATATTACAAATAAAATTGTAACAATTAAGAAACTTTAAATAATTTTTAGAAAACATGTCAAAATTGAGATTATTACAAGTTACCCAATAAGTTCTACTATTTCTACGGCAAATTAAGTCATTTACAATCGAAAGTTGTAATTTTTGCGTTATCATAAGAATTTAGTTTTTTCCGTAGAATATACATACCTGGGGCAATTCCTTTGGAGGTTGAACATGCATAAATGACATGGGAATTGTCAAAGGGCTTAAAGGTCGAACAATATTAAATATGGGGTTCAAACTAAGGAATAGAGCACTAATATTTCTACTTATTTCACGAATTGGTGGTATATTTTCACCGATATTCTTCTTTATGTATTCGTCACATCGGGCTAACAGATTATATTCGTGGTAAATCATGATCTTCAACGTTTGGAACGTATTATAAAGTCTTTCGAAAAAGTTAAGATCGTGGACGTAAGATAACGGGACATCGGGATAAAAAACTGGATGGATTACGTTTCCTACCGATTCGTGTATGGGTGTGAATGGATTTAAAGAAACGACCGATATCACCGGGCAATTAAATTTGCTTCCTAGGGCAAGGAAAACTAGAGGAAATGGTTCCACTAGAACCACATCGTATTGAGATGTGTTGTCGCGTAAAAATTTTTGAANTATTATTTAAGTTAATAATAAAACCAATGAAAATTGTTTTTGTTTTTGAATTATTTGACCGCAGTTATTACTATTTGGTGTTTTTTTATCTATTTACTAAGTAGATATGCTTTATCATCAAGCTTCTTTGGATACGGTAAAACGCGATCAAAATATATTACAGTTATTTTAGGTATGATCGCAACGAGGACGTGTCTGCATTTTATATATTTTGGATTGTCCGAGTTACGATTTTAATTCTTTGTCAATTAATACGTAAGCAGATTATGATCTGTATTTGGTACCGCCTTACAATGGTACAATATGGTAGGTAGGTACTTTATTTAAAAGCAAGTACCATCATATATGGGTACCAAATAAAATTATTACCTATACAAACATATTTATAATCATAAAAGTTCTTCCTTGTTGCTTACCCTAAAGGTACCTAATAATAACCACTACTAAAAGTAAAAACACGGAGAAAATGAAAAAGGAAAATTTACCTAAATATTAAAGCAATATTTAGAATTTATCCCACTAGCCCGTTGCTTCGTAAGCGAAAATAATTAATAAAAATTGCAATTGGGTTCGAACTTGTACAAATAAAATACTAGCACAAACCATTTCACTATGTATTTGAGTTGATACTACAAATATTAAGAAACTTGAAATTATTTTTAAAAAAGCTAGTCAAAATTGAGATTATTACAACGGCAAATTCAATCAATTACAATCGAAAATTGTAATTTTTGCTTTGCCATAAACATTTAGTTTTCTCCGTGAACTTTCTTAGAAACTTGAACTAATTTTTAAGAAAGTATGTCGCAATTGAGATTATTATAAGTTGCCTAATAAATTCTACTATTTCTACGGCAAACTTAGAATCGAAAATTGTAATTTTTGTTTTGCCATAAACATTTAGTTTTCTCCGTGTGGGATATGTTGACCCTACAAGTTTGAGACCTCTATCTGTTTTGGTTTTTGAATAAATCGAAAAAAAAAACGAAAATTCTCTCATCTAAAAAGGACAATCGAATTGAATGAAATTTGGACAAAACAGTGCAGCGAAGAATTGGTCATACACTAAAACTATTTGACAGCATTAAGAATCGTTAAACGATTCAGCAAAAGAGAACTAGGTATGCATTGAAAAGCAAAAATGCGTAAGAGCGGCATGTTTGCGGTGGTAGACAACCTCATTTTTTTTCAGTATTTTTTGTCTGACAAAATATTTTTCTGATTTCTTTTTAAATTACATTTGTGAACCCATTTAAATTAAATATGTAGTCATCAGAGAAGTAAAACTTATATATATGTATACGACATTTTTTCAATCACCGTCAGTTGAAAACGCAGCAGTTTCGAATGTGTGGTAGACTCGGCAAAAGGAAGTCACTCACGAAGTTTTGAGTAATTACTAATTATTTAAAAATATACAATTTTTCTGTAAAAAATAAATTAATATATAGTTTCCCATACTTTCCAAGTTCAATGTAACGATTATCCAACGACATTTTAGAAATTATTCCATAGAAATGGAAACGATTATTCAAATCCCAGAATTTTCTAAAATAGTCCTAGCAACTGCTTAGCCAATCAGTTAATTTTATTTACGTTAATCTACAAGAGAAAGTGTCTAAATTTTCAATTTGAATAAAGGTCAAAGGACAAGTAAATGCGCCCCAGAGAGATATCTGATGAATCATATTTTTAGGGTATATTGGTATTGGTGGGATATGTTGACCCTACACGTTTGAGACTTCTATCTATTTTCATTTTTGAATAAATCGAAAAAAAAAACAAAAATTAGAAAATTTTCTCTTCTTAAAAACGACAACCGAATTGAATGAATGAATTGGACAAATTATAGCCTCATATAAAAGCTATAAGTATTTGAAAAAATCTCAGCTCTAAATATTTAATAATCGTTGGATACAAGCGATCTTTCGATATATGTAGAACATACCAAATTTTTAAATTGATCAAAAAGTTACGCCGTATTGAGCGAAAATAAAAACCGATTTTTTGATATAAAAATCGATTTACTTCAATCTTTAAAATGGCAGAAATGAAACATGTACCTAGGTATAATAATAATTATAAATTTTTGATGTGAAACTTCTTTGGGCTAGATGGGAATAAAATCTAAAGGCTATGAAACGACACGTTTTGCAACGTTTCGTCTCGCGGCGCGATAGGCTGTGAGAATAGAAAGGCGCGCATGCGCATATCGGTATTACAGTCAGCTGTTACTNTATAGAGATGGCATTAATAGACTGGAACACCGCTATGAGAAATGTATCAGCCTTGGAGGAGATTATGTTGAGAAATAAAAAAAAAAAATTTTTAAAAACCTTGTTTTTCTTGGTCAGGCCGGAAACTTATCAATCCACCCTCGTATTGCATAATAAACGAACTTGAACAAATGTTGGCACACAGTTTGATGTGTATGTTCATATGCTATAAATCAATCGAACAACCAACGCTTCACAGAGCGCGTATGCATGTATAATTTTTCTTATTTGTTTCTTAACTTGAAAATAATTTTATTGAATAGAATAATTCGAAGTGGCCTATATTCTGTCAAAACTGCCAGACGCGGATCGCGATTTCGATCTTTTTGCATCTCATCAGCGCGTTGCAGACAGCTCTGACAGAACACAGACCAACTTTTACCTGCTGTCATAACAGCGCGTTTTAGAAAATACCACAAATGGCGCGGTAAACGCCATCTATAGTACGATGCTACATTTTAGGATTACGTTGCTCCAACAAGGTCCATTAAAATATATGGATATTTACTTGCTGAAACGAATCTCGGCGTAGCTAGCCTCAACGTGATAGGCACGTTACCATAATCGAATAAAATAATTCAAAGTGGTCTGTATTCTGTCGAAACTTCCAGACGCGGATCGCGATTTCGAACTTTTTGGATCTCATCAGCGCGTCGCAGGCAGCTCCGACAGAACACAGACCAACTTTTACCTGCTGTCTTAACAGCGCGTTTTAGAAAATACCACAAATGGCGCGGTAAACGCCATCTGTAGTACGATGCTACATTTTAGGATTACGTATGCTCCAACAAGGTCCATTTAAATATATGGATATCTACTTGCTGAAACGAATCTCGGCGTAGCTAGCCTCAACGTGATAGGCACGTTACCATAATCGAATAAAATAATTCAAAGTGGTCTGTATTCTGTCGAAACTTCCAGACGCGGATCGCGATTTCGAACTTTTTGGATCTCATCAATGCGTCGCAGCTCCGACAGAGCACAGACCAACGTTTTTTTATTTTATTGAGTTAGATTTTTCATGTATCGACTTATCGACTTGGAATTATTACATACTTGGCTTATTATAACACTTTATGAGAAGTCTGAAAATTAAAATAATATATTAGTTTATGAAAAGAATTTATTTAAAGCATAGCCATCGAATATTTTAACATTATGCATCGATTTGTTTTAATTTAATTACAGTTTTGGACGTATTCTTAGACGTTTATTGCCATTATTCTTTATT
The DNA here is from genome assembly GCF_000699045.2 of Agrilus planipennis. Classification (NCBI taxonomy): domain Eukaryota; kingdom Metazoa; phylum Arthropoda; class Insecta; order Coleoptera; family Buprestidae; genus Agrilus; species Agrilus planipennis. Next base: position 670,309 of record NW_020438978.1, on the reverse strand, counting down.
ATGGATATATCTGTCGGATATAAATTGATGTTAAGAGCGGTAGAGTGTATTATTAGCTGCAGCAGTTAAAAAGTTGAAAGTTTTAGAGTTATTTCTCATATATTTTTCAAATTGCATATTCGTACTTACAAAAATCGTGCCATTTCCACCTAATATTGTTTATATTTTTGACTTGTGTGGTCGTTTATTTAGGTACACCTGATTTTAAAAATGCAAATTGTTTATGGGTATTGTTTTACATCCAATGGGTTTCTATTTTAATGCCACACCGCCACCGTTTTGTAAATACGTATGTCAATTTGAAATATTGCTGTTTCTGTTTCCGCTTGGCACGTTACCAAAATATGCATTGTATGTTATTAAAGATCGATGTATTACAATAACCATATTTATAACGATTGTGGTATTTTCTTTTCATTTTACGATTACAGCTGAAGTACTACGTCGTTTAGAATATTTTTTCCATAGCAATTTTCGTCAGGAAATGTGTTAGATTACATTGCAATTACTTTCTCAGAGTATCTAATATCCTATCTGTCGTGTAAGACGGAAGTGAATTACTACAAACAGCGTGGTAGTGTATTACCACCTTTAGTGGAATTCAAAAATATTTAACAGGGTCCACAAGGATATTGACTTGACGAACTAAATACACTGCGTAGCCTCTACTACCTCCCACTAAACGAAGTAACGTTCTACAGATGGCGCTTACCACGCAGTTTGTATTAATTCATAAAACGCTAGCAGGTAGAGTGGTTTTTTTCCAATCAAAACGGTCTATAACGCCCTGATGAGATCCAAATCGCGATCAACGTCTGAATACTTAATCACTATAAACTTTTTGTTCTGTTTGGTTACGTGCCTGTTGAGCTTAACAGTTCTTTTTAACGAACTAATTCTCGAGAATTAGTTCCCCAATACGAACTTGTTCTTCGAAATAAAAAATAGTTTGGGAACTGTTACCTACAATTACTCGTTTAAACAAATAAAAAATGTATTAATACTTGATTTCAAACACAAATACATGTCAAATATGAAATCTCTACTCTGGAATTCTAATTTGAAATGAACGATAATTTTAGTAATTCTCTTTGATCCCGCCGTGACTCTGATTGTTGAATCAGTTGACGGATGACTTATTGGAGTTGCCTTATATGTTGTAGCCATTTAGGGTAAGGTAACCACACGTCCCGATTTTGGCAGGAAAGTTCCGCTTTTTAGAGGACTGTCCCGCGTCCCGCCGATTTTTAAAATTCTTCCGCTTTATAAAAGAAAGTATCTGCATTTCTTATTTTAAATGTACTGTAAAAATATATTACCTATTATTTATTAATTATTATAGTGAATATCTATATACATAAAAGAAAGTCGTTTAAGTTACACTATTTATAACTCCAGAACGGCTGAACCGATTTGACTGAAAATTGGTGGGCTTAGAACTAGGGGACGGACATAGAATACTTTTGATCCCGTTCCCGTGGGAAAAAAGTGGGATAAGAAAACGCAACTGATATTGAATGACAAAACACAACTGACAGCAAAACGAAAAATTTATCAGTCAAAACATCAGTCTAGCCGTTCGTTCATGTTGTCGACTGTTAAGTATGGTGTTTTATTTATAGTCAGATTTACCTGAAACTTGACTTTAATGCTTTTTCAAATAAAATTAGTGACGTATGTACCTATTTCAACATTTTACAAAATCCTACCTCTTTAGGAAGCTGAAAGGGGTTTGCAAGGATTGCATGTTTGTTTTTGGTCCGATTTACTTGAAACTGGTTAAAAATTCAATCTCTTGCAATGTTTAAATGGAACATATATTATTTGTGGTCAGATTTACTTGAAACTTGGTCTTAACGGTCTCTCATTTAATTTCTGAAAGACCTATCTCGACATTTTAAAAAATTCCTCCAAAGGGGGGAGGGTAAAAAGGTGTTGCAATTTTTGTTTGGAACATACTTTATTTGTGGTGGAATTTACTTGAAACTTGATATATTTGCTGTTTGATATTATTAATCAAATGAAAAGAGGTTGCAACGTTTCCATGGGGTATATTTTATTTGTACTAGGATATAGTCGAAGTTTGCTCGTTGTTAAAATTAAGCAAATACGTGTTTTGGCAATTTTTAAAAATCAACCGTTAAGGATGAAATGTTGTTGCTACGTTTGTATTTGAAATTTAATATGGCGACATTACATGAAATTATGTGGCGGTATAGGTATTAATAATAAGACTTGACTAGCGCCAGACGGCGTGCAAGTCGGCGTCCAAAAAGCCAACGTCAGAACCAAAACGAAGTTAGTTAGAATAAGTTTCCCTATCGTCAAAGCTGTGGCTGTGTAAAGTATTTGTTGTAGTTCGGTTGTTTCAAATAAAAGTATTATTAAACCTTTGGTTAACTGAGTTATAATATTATTCCTGCAAGATCCAATAGAGATATAAAATAGTTATTAAAACCACAATTAAAACGTTGTAAGGGTGAATTGGGAATTTAAAAGGTTTTATGGAGAAACAATATTAGTTTCTGCGAGCCAAGCGGGGAAAAGTTAGTAAAGAAATAAAAACAGAAACAGACAAAAAATGGTCGGTTTTATTCCTTCATAAACAGAATAACATTCCTTATTAAAATGTAAAATGCGCGCTCTCCCTTCCAGGAACCGCAGACCGCGCGCTGTTCTTAAATAAAAATAGAACTGATAACAATTTCGATAATAACTGTTCGTTTAATTAACCTTTATTTCGACGACATTCTGTAAATCATTACGTTCCTTAAACATTTTATTTACAATTAGTAGTATAAAACTAGCATAATNTAATTAAAATACGTTCTAATCTAATCACAACAATGAAGTTACGGAATCAATAATAACTGTATTATCTAATGGGAAGTTAGTCGTATTAGCACCGACCAAAGCGTGCTCAGACCAATTTTTTATTTACAATTAGTAGTATAAAACTAGCATAATAAAAGATAAGCACACCGTAAATTATTTTGCACCGTCTCATTATTTGCATATATGTATGTAGATGAGTAAAGATAATTTCAATTCCTAAACGTATGTGGTTGTTTCCAAATACGGCTCTGTAAACTACAATATAAATTAATTAAAGCTGTATATATTGCCCCTGGAACAACTTGGTAGTAACAGAAACATTGAACTGTATTTTCATATGAAGTTTCTATTTGAGGATTACATTGACATTTCATACTGTAGGAAAGACTTTTATTATTATTATTATGGATGATGATATATTTCACTTATTTAATTACCTTATCACCTATATATATACACTAATAGCCTTGCAGCTATTTACTCCTACCAGCTTTACATAGCAACCAATGGGTTCCTCTCGAGTGTTACATGTTGCGAAGTGGCATGCGGCAATGAATGTAAGGAAATAAACAAAACCCTCAGTTTTACAATTTAAGCACTTACGCGGACTGACGCCCCAGTAAGGGCCGCCATTGCGATGTCCCAACGTAGTCGTAGTTGTCCGATGCAGTATCCCTGCTGAAGATTGTAGACTACCTGAAACAGTGTCACACTTAGGGCCCAGCTAAATAACCAGGCATTCTATGCATTGACCGCATGCATAGATCGCTCCCAACACTTATCTTTACATTGACAAGCTATGTGCAGAGACTTGTCTCTCTACTAGATGCCCTTGTGCCGATGTCACAGCAGCTTTACCGACACTTGAACCACTGCTGTATGCGGCAGGTCAAGAAGTGGACTGCTAGCCCCATTAAAACACGTTACCCACAGGTGCACTGCCACTACAGGCATATCTAGTTAGATCTGCAGTGGACTACCTGACGCACAGGATTTACCACCTTACACTTCTACAGGCCTTACATTTCCACAATAACAACAACAACACTTAAAATACATAATACGAGGGTGGATTGATAAGTTTCCGGCCTGACCAAGAAAAACAAGGTTTTTAAAAATTTTTTTTTTTTATTTCTCAACATAATCTCCTCCAAGGCTGATACATTTCTCATAGCGGTGTTCCAGTCTATTAATGCCATCTCTATAGACTGATTCGTCAAGCTCCTCAAAATAACCATTTACAGCTTCGATTACTTCTTCATTGTCCGCAAATCTCTTACCGCCAAGCCATTTTTTGAGATTAGGGAACAGAAAATAGTCACTCGGGGCTAGGTCTGGAGAGTAAGGAGGGTGCGGCATCAATTCAAACTTTAGATCGTTGATTTTAGCCGTCGCAACGATTGACGTGTGCGCTGGTGCGTTATCGTGATGAAACAAGATTTTTTTCTTCGCCAGATGAGGTCGTTTAATTTTCACCTCGTGGCTCAAACGTTGCAATAAGTCTGCGTAGTATTGACCAGTGATAGTATTACCCTTTGCAAGGTAATCAATGTATATAATACCTCTTGCATCCCAAAAAACAGTAGCCATAACCTTGTTCGCCGAAAAAATTGTTTTTGCCTTCTTTGGAGTTGGTTCCCCTGGTCCAATCCACTGTTTAGACTGTTCTTTGGTTTCAGGAGTGTAGTGGTGGACCCACGTTTCGTCAACGGTTACGAATCGACGCAAAAATTCGCTTGGATTACGCTTATACAATGACAAATTTGCGGTAGAAATGTTTTTTCGAATCAATTTTTGGTCGACTGTTAGCAAACGCGGCACCCATCTTGCACAGAGCTTTTCCATATGCAAATGTTGGTGCAAAATATGTTGCACACGTTCATATGACATCTTACAGGTCTCAGCTATCTCACGCACTTTCAATCTGCGGTCTCCCAGCACTATTTGATGAATTTTTTCGATCATATCTGGAGTTGTGACCTCAACGGGGCGTCCTGAGCGAGGCCCATCAGAGGTGCTCACACGACCCTTTTTAAACTCGGAAACCCACTGCTTAACGGTTGAATATGACGGGGAGGATGTCCCCAGTGTTGAGTCCATCTCTTTTTTAATTTCCTTCGGCGTTAACCCCTTCAAATAAAAGTATTTGATGACAGCACGATTTTCCTGCTTTTCCATTTTTACGAAAACCACAGAGGCGTCTTGTTCAGCGTGCTGTCAAACCTACACTAGCAAGGAGATCGGGCTGAAACTATAGCTACAAGCTATCCAAGGATGGTACTATAGAATGTCACCTCAAGGTAGGCCTAGTGGCGTCATCTCTTGGTTAGGCCGGAAACTTATCAATCCACCCTCGTATGTGCACAATAACCAAGTTTCTCGATATTATCAAATATTAACTGCCCTTACGGCACCTTACTCTCTCACCAGAGTAACCACTGCCCTTAAGGCGCTTTACACATTCTTACACGCCAGCTGCCACTTCACCACTGCCTTTTACTTAAAGGCTCTCTTTCAACGGCCCCCTTTGGATTCATTCTACATATATATTAATCTTTAATATTTGGTTAACCCAAGTAGTAAATGAATGTCGAATAAATAACTTTCCTACACATACACTTGGTCATTTCAACATATGTATGTTTCAAGTAGTGTTTTGCATTATACTAATTATATATATATGCACTTACTTATGTCAGATTCAAAGAGCGAAAACGTTCATAAAACGTAAAAATCGATAACAACACGCTGAGAATTCTTAGTCACCTACAATGCAAAATTCGTGTCGAGAAGCTTGCAGAAACGAACACAAAGCATTTCAGTAAAATCAAAAAGGCCGCAACACGGTATTTATGATGTCGATTCTTTAAATTACGTAATATTTGGTCCCGCGCCCCAATGGATGGTTCGTGGTGAATATCTCAAAACGTGTTCTGAACGGTACCTAGTTGTTACAGCCTTGATGGTATGGTAGCAAGATGTTGAAGTTTGTATGTCATAATTAGTGAAATATCAAAAATTTAATGCTAAAGCTGCTTCGAACGTTGCTTAGGTCGACAATTCACCGACCGCCACCAGTCTCTTCATATTTTTTACGTTGACGTCTTGCCGATTGTCACCAGCCCTCTGTCGCCTGCAACCTATACGAGCCGCGAGTCGTCATAAATCTTCCATAACCTACAACAACGAGTCGTGAAACGTCACACAAAATCCGTCGCCTATACTGACGAACGTCGAACCATCATACAAAGTCCTTCGCCTATACTGACGAGCGACGAACCGTCATACAACGTCCGTCGCCTATACTGATGAGCGGCGAACCCGTCATAAGCCGTCCATTGCCTTAGACAAGAAAAGTGGCTAATCACGCCCAGTTATTATTGTTGTTTCCATTTTTGTCTTTTCTGTCATTTTCCGTTTATCTATCTCTTTGTTACTTATAACTTAATAAATGTAGTAACTTTGGAAAAAAATAATCTATTCGATCTTTTTGGGGTCCCAGTACATGCTTAATGTTTTTAGGATTGTGTTGTTTGTATCCTGTAATTATTTATTGATGCTGTAGTGCGGTAGTTCCTAAAACATCTGTGGTGAATTTGATGTGCACTGTCTCTAGTTAAAGCTTGAAGATTGTAGGCCTGCACCCCAACTAAACATTTTTTAATCTCAGTTGTTTACATGCTAGATCAATAAATATTATTTTTTTTTCATGCAGCAAATTAAATACTTTATGATGTACCTTTTTTCCAAAAATTGTTTTTTAAAATGAAACTTTTATTACATGCCTGATATTTTTTCATCCATCTATCGCATGTTGCATTACAGCCGCGCTCGGAGTGTGGATAAAACTGAAAGGCGCTCGGCAGAGCAGCCAAGGCCAAACAAGCGGTGCCCATGGCTCGCATGAGTTATATTCTCACTCATTCGTGCAAGTGCATGACATTACATTTATAGACTGTGAAACTCAAAACGAACATGAAATTATTGATAGGATAACTGATGTTCAAAATGATTCAATGATTTAACTAAATATGTTCTCAGTTTTTAACATGCGTCTATCATCTGAGTGATTGTATTTATTATCTATTCCGTACACTCACACAGATTGAAATTAAAATTTATAGTTGGATATCTTGTCTATTATTGATTTCTCATTATTATTGCCGTTTTCCAATTATTAAGATAAGATTAAGAACGCGATTTTATTTTTAATGTGTTACATGTGTTGGCATCAAGTCATAAGGAAATAAATTAAGTGTAATTAAATGTGATCATGGAATGCATTGAATTATACCAAAAGAAATTAAGGGAACAATATACTTTTCTATTTTAATTTTAGTTTTTTGTTTCAGGTAAAAATTGCGAGAGTTAAGTCTACATTTACAATACCGACGCTGTTGCGGTAAGTTTTTTATAGTGCCTTTAGTTTTGAGGAAGAGTGACGAAAAAAACGTTACAGGGAAAAGTTCTTTAATTAAGTCTCGCTGACAAACTTCACTAAACCAATAGTTACAACTATCCTAGGTACCTATATATCAAAAATTTAAACTAAAATTCAAGCACGTCTGTTCTTGTTGTGGAGTTAATTTGTCAATTTCAACTAACTGACCAATTTGAAAAATATAATCTTTATAACGTAATTTCAAAAGGAAGCCCCAGTCGAAAGAATAAAAATACCGTATGTTCTGTTTATCTTTATTTTTATTGTACTATTGCTGTGTATTCGTATACCTTCTTATCATATTTTTTATGCAAATGTTTTTAACACACAATAGTAATAGTATTAGTCAAAAGATGCTTGGATTGTAGATTAATAAATAGTACAATTTATAAATTGCAAAAATTCAGCTAGTTTGTCTTTCTTTTTAGTTTTTTTATTCTTCACAAAAAAATGGTTAGACCCATTTTGCTGAAAGCTTAATTAGTTTTAAGTTGCGTGATTATGTGTCAAATGCAAGATATGTCGAAGTTTGGGATTTACAAAATCGAATCCATTACTATAACCTCCCACTAGTATTTAAAAAGAAAGTAGTTCGTACCCAAAGACTCTAGCACCTTAAGAACGACGAAGTATACCGCTACATTTGAAAGTGATATTTCTATAAATAGAAGATTTAAAATGGAACATATCACATTAAATTTAATGGTGTACCTACTTTGATCCTTTCGGTCGTGCGCGATGACCCTTATTGGCATATTGAATCGGAGCGGAAAATGTACTGAATCCGTTAAAACTGTACTGACTGGCGAGAAATTCTAAAATTAAATTAAAAAAATATTTAGTGTATTTCTAAATACATATACGTTCGTTTGAATGGTCTATTTTCTCAAAAAAGTGATTTAATTTTTCCACATTTTTGATTCATCTCCTTTATAGTTTCATTGAATTGCTTTTTTGGTCTTTTTGATCAGTACAATTGTTTTAAAACGATAAAACTGTTACGGTACGACCTTATGATAATGGTTATCATCACCATAGGGCCGTCAGTGGAAAGACTTTTTGGACTCCCTGCTCCACTCTCAATAATACCAGAAAGTTTATTACAGTATATTTCCTTTCGTTTGGTAACGTAGCCTTTCGGGGAAATACGTGTAGCGTGTAGTGGCGAGGAATTATTGGAAGTAAAAGAGGAATAAGATAAAAAATGTATAAGAAGAAAGAAAGATACGAACGTATATGTATTTAGAATGATATGTTTGGAGTACGGCATTGTACGGGTGCGAAACATGGACAGTGGGCGCGGCGGAAAAGAAAAGGTTAGAAGCGTTCGAAATGTTGTGTTATAGGCGGATGATGAGGATATCGTGGGTAGAAGAGGTTAGAAATGAAGAGGTATTGGAAAGAATAGGAGAACAGAGGACTCTGTGGAAGTCAATAAAAAATAGGCGAGATAGGTTGGTAGGACACCTTCTTAGGCATGAAGGTCTAGTCAGAGACATATTAGAAGCAGAAACAGGAGTTAGGAGGGGTAGAGGTAGACCTAGATTGGATTACTGTTACTGTAGTTAAGGATGTGGGGTGTTCTAGTTTTAGGGAAATGGAAAGTTTAGTTCAGGATAGGAAAGAGTGGAAGTACGTGTCCAACCAGTCTTAGGACTGACGACTTTATGATGATGAAGAAGAAAGAAACAGATAATAGAGAAAAGAGGATTTTAATGGAATGATAAGGGAAAGAGTAATATTGGAAAAAATAAGATTTTGGAAAAAAAAGATAATTTGACAGAACAGTGCAGGAAGGTACGAATGGGTGAAGAGAAGAGGAATTGTGATAGATAGATAGTGAGAGCGAAAGTAAACAAAGTACAACTGATGGACAACGAATCGAATATGTAAGAAAGTCACAACTAAGGGAAAATTGTAAATTTAAAAAAGAAAAAATTGGTTGTCTGTAAAGTCGGTTTACTGACGATAGTTGAACGTGACAACGTCATAAGAAAATACTGATAGAATAGTTTCATTTTTCAAAAGAAGATTTTAATTTTAATTAAAATTTGTTTGATACATATTTTGTATGGATATAGAGAAGGAGGTAAATGGAAATGTATTATTGTATAGCAGCTGTCCACGCGGACGCATCGCTCACTCAAGTAGGAGAGAGACAGATGTCGAACGCTGCCGAACGCGGAGACCGATTGTGCCTCTTTGTCGCTCGTTCCGCGCTCTCGCTTCAAGCACTTCAAGCCTTAAATGGAACGCCTCAGAGCGAGGTAACGCCGCATGAGTCATGTTTTTTCGTGCGTGCAGCCGGCTCCATCGAATTATAAGACGTTGTGACGTCAAAAAGAGAAAATGGGACAAAATGGATAGATAGATGGATGGAAGAAATCAAAGAATTTGTTAAGATAACCCGATGAAGTAATTAAAAAATTGATTAAATAAAAAAAGGAATGCATACATGGATCCAAGGAGTATGGATAAATGTAAAGAAAGGAAAAATGAGAAATCAATTTAAAAATATGGTTAAAGAAGAAATAGGAGATTATACAAGTGGGGACAAAGGACAAGTATTGGCTAATAGAATTAAATAAATAGACAGGGGATTGTAACAAAATAAGAAGCTGGAGAAGAAATTAATTATAATATTGAGCGGAATGGAACTTGGCAGAGGGGATTCTAGAATAGAAATATAAGAGTTTTTGAGAAAAAAGGTAAAAGCATACTGGAAGTAAAAGAAGCATGAAAGGTAGGAGAAAGGATCTGTGGGTCAATATAGTAAATTTTGACGAGAAGGTAAAGGTAATAAAAGGTAGTAGTAATTTAAAGGGTTCAAGAATATATGTAAGTGAGGATTTAGCTAAAGGGAGATATGAGTAAACGAAGAGAGAAAGAAATCCTCAAATGTTAATATCAAAAAAGGGTATAAAAAGATAAACATAGAACGAAGAATATATAGATACGGGTAGAAAAGGATGGAATAGTTGAAGTGGATGAAACACAGTTATTTTCAGGTTTTCCAACAGGGCAGAAGGATGTTTCGAATGGAAGCAGAATATGGATGATTCACATCTTGAATTTAAACATTTTTTTTATAATTAGGACAGATTTTGCTCAAAAATAATTAGAATTGTACCAAGTTGCTCACTAGAATAAGTCTGCCAAGTAACATCACCTAATAACAATTACTGTAGTTTCTGTGGATGTCCTATGCTTTTGTTTTAGGCGTAGTTGTGATACGATAAAATAGCTGATTCTCAAGAACAGCATACCGTTGAAACATTTTGCTCTTTACTTGACAATAATGCAACTAAAACGTTACGATGACAGCTTACAAATAGCATATTGCACTTGGTAAAAGTCTAGTGTATAAATGATTCCAATCAGTGAGGATCGCCGCAAAACAATCAAACAACTTGATGATATCAGGTGATGAGTCAATGGTGCTGTGGGTACGATATCGAAAATAAACAACAAAGAACTCAACGAAAGTTGGATTGCCCCCTTCGAAAAGAAAGCACAAGAAATCGAATGTGAAGACGAAGTTGATCTGCTTTTTTTAACATCGAAAGGATCGTGTACTCAAAATATTCGTCTTTCCTACTTAACAACCCGATAATAAACTAAGAATTATATCTAGAATTTATGAAAAATTTAGCTAGAAAGCTTTCGATTTTATGGAATTCCGACCAGTGACTTCTGTATGTATTGTCTGATCCGTATTTTGGAATATTTGAAGGGTAACATCTGGAGGCAGTATAGAGCATATCTACTGATAGCGTCACAAAGTGAGCTATGCACAAAAAGTATCCCAGTTAACGAGCCGTCAATGATTAAGAACAGTTGCCAGTTTGTCAGTCGCGTTATATCATCGTCCTTCGTTATTGCAAGCGTCAAGTGATGAAACACTCATACCTACTCGTGACCTTCGCAACAGCTGGTACACAGGCAGGACTCCGCAGTTACTATTCGATTGACAGAGCTACTAAAAATACAAAAATAAGTTGACTCAAACAAAAAACAACGCATTTGCACCCAGAATATGTGGACATGATGGTCACATATGGAAAATGCAATGAAAATGCACTGGCGCCATCACGCGAATACACGTCATCATTGTCTGAGCAGTTAGGGCTGTCGGTAAAGTCATTACCCTCATGTTTATGTATATCACTGAGTGGTGGGAGATGGCATATTCTATTTCTTTTCGTGTAGCTTCTTCTCCCTTAATTTTTACGGAGAACTGATCAGACATAGTGTATAATGTATATCATAACAATATTCCTTCGCAGAAATGCATTACAGTTAGTGGAAAGTACTGTTGGGGAGCTAATCTCGATTGACGAAAAATTTTTGTCGTTTCCGTCGGTGTACTGCTGGACCACATAGATCAATAAATGATCACACGAAATATAACACTCGAAGGACCAGTGTATGTAGATTAAAAAGATTCGTACTGTATTATACGTTTAATAATCCTACATACACACTAATGAACTAAAACTAATACTAATTGCTACTTGAAAAGATACTCGTTACTTGTCTGATGTCTGAATTGAGTTTCTGTTATTATTATCTAAAAGTGTTTTTATATGTTAAAACTAAACACATCTCGGTCACTACTAGGGTTGCCACCTATTCAGGCTTTACATAAATTATTTCTCAGCTAAAAGGTTAAAAAAAAGTACTCCGCATAAAAATAAAGTATTTTATTTTTTGTTTTTAAAAACATATTTCTTGTTACACCTAGCAGCCAGTAACAAATTGTCGCTCTTAAATACAGTATTCCTTTCGTCCCGCCACTTTGCGTTCATAACAAAGAATACTCTTTATGTAAATGCTGAAGTGGGCGGAACGGACAGCAAAAGTGACACTACTTTGAACAGATTTGGGAAATCAAGTTGTTCCGTAAATATGACTTTGTCAATGAAACTAGCGTTCAGAAACATAGAAACATTCTCAAAAATATTGTATTGTGTAATATTACTGATGTAAAAATACTCTGAATTTCGAATAATCGCTTACAAAATTACGATGTTTACTTAAGGCCTTAAGTAAAGTATTTTTGCATACTTTATGTGTCTTGTAAAATATAACGTACGCACAGTCGAAATAGAGTACAATAGTTTATAATAAAGTACGCGTGGCAACCCTAGTCACTACCCCCAAATTTCCCCCGGTCAACACCTAGCCGAACAGTTCGTATGCAGGTATATGTATGCACTACCGATAATTTAGGGAAAAACCTAATTGTTTGATGCCAGTACGTGTGTCTCACTACGAAGGTATTTACGGTGGTACCCTTCTTGGTATTAAGGGGTTAGTACCGCAAGTATGGACAATAAAGTCTTAACAACTCCAATTCCATACTCAATGTCGTCGATAAAGCGCCCCAACCATTAATAACATATGAATCAACATTTGCAGATTCCATATTGTTTATTGTATTAGGAACAGAGATGCCATTTGTTACCTACAATACTAATATTTAAAATTTAGGAGGTTTAGTAGTTCCAAACTGCTACTATTTGTTTTACATTTATACATTAACCAAGAGCATTAACAACTCGTGACGTAATTCTATATCCATTTTACTCATTTGAGAATTGAATGATTTAATACATTTTTGATCATTCAATATATTATTTGGTCGTTGAAATTTTAAAATAATGTATGTTCTGGTTGACGTAGTTACATATACAATGTATTAATAGCATGCTGCCTACAAGCAGCCGTAACCTTGGCGCTTTCGGAAGGTTTGACGAATTTTTATTTTTAAAACCGCCCAAATGTCGTCTTGTGTGCAAAAAACCTTTGTTTTGACTGAATAATTGTACCGTCTGTTGTAGTGTAAAACGTTTGATAAATGACTGTAAAGTTCAAACAAGACTGAACATTCAGATTTACAGCACATAATAAGATTTTGTAATATTTATTTGTTAGAATGAAGACATTAAGATCAAACAAGCGTCATAATAATGCGATAAAACTTAGGTTGGATACTTTTTTTATTCAACCTTTTTGTGTGAATAAAACATTTTCATAATTCTTTTATACCTGGAATATACTACTACATCAATAAAAACATGATTCGTAGACATACATTCAAGGGAATAAAAAATAACCAACAGTATAAAAAGGCACTTTTTCAAATTTAAAAAAATTTTACTTGAATATCCTATTCAAGGTTATGAACCTATCATTCAACACACGAAAAATTAATTTTTGTCACTACCAGACAACGCTCGATAACCGATCACGTTTAAAGTCGAATATTTGGATTCCTAATTTTGTACCGTCCATTTTTTATTGGGGTAATTACAATTGGAACATTTGGTCTGCATATCTACAGCCTTATCTAAGTGAAAATGTAAGCTGGGTCAATGATTGATATATATTTTTCTATTCAGTTTGGTTACGTGCCTTCCACGTAGGGATGAGTTACGTCATGGATTTAGTTCAGCAAGTAGCTATCCATCAACTAAATGGACTTTGCTGGATAAAGGATCTTTCTCCTGAACCGTTACCCTTATAAACTAATTGAAGTATTTAACTGCGAAACATTCTAAAAACTGCATACAGAAACATTATGACCTGCATCAAGAAGAACGGTGTATACTCTGAACAAAACGGTTCCTTTTTTATGAAGATACTTTTTATGAACCAATCTCAAATAAGCAAATGTATGTTATTTTAAGTTCAATAGATTTAAATGCAATTAAATTATTGGTACTACTCTGCGTTTCTTAAAACAAGTGTCCGTTTGTTAAAATAATGTGAAAAAATCTAATAACATATGAACAACCCAAGTTTAGAGCACAATTATGATCTTTAGCCACTTCTTTTTATTTTGGGTCAGTTTTCGCATTTCTCGAAAACTAAGGCATGCCTAACTAATTATGAAGAGAAATTTAATCTTGGTGTACCGCTACCTCTCATAATTATTTCTAACAAGTTTATAACTAGCCCTTCATGCCTGAGAAGGTGTCCTAATACCAACCTATCTTGCTTACTGAAAACAGGACAGACGAAGAAAGGCAAAAAATATATAAGGCGATAAAGTGGGAAATAATTAGGAAGTCTAGAGCAGCTAACGAACAGTAAATTGATATGAGACGTAGAGAAGTAGAAGAAAAGTTTGAAGTTGGTGAAATGGATGAGGCTTATAATATAATTAAAAGGTATTTTAGAGAAGTAAGGTATAGTAGTAATAATATAAGAAACGAGGCAGGGGTCATTTTGATAGAAAATGAGGAAAAGGCAGACAGGTGAAAAGAATACTTAGAGAACCTATACGCAGGCCATGAGTTAAGAGATACGAGGGTGGATTGATAAGTTTCCGGCCTAACCAAGAGATGACGCCACTAGGCCTACCTTGAGGTGACATTCTATAGTACCATCCTTGGATAGCTTGTAGCTATAGTTTCAGCCCGATCTCCTTGCTAGTGTAGGTTTGACAGCACGCTGAACAAGACGCCTCTGTGGTTTTCGTAAAAATGGAAAAGCAGGAAAATCGTGCTGTCATCAAATACTTTTATTTGAAGGGGTTAACGCCGAAGGAAATTAAAAAAGAGATGGACTCAACACTGGGGACATCCTCCCCGTCATATTCAACCGTTAAGCAGTGGGTTTCCGAGTTTAAAAAGGGTCGTGTGAGCACCTCTGATGGGCCTCGCTCAGGACGCCCCGTTGAGGTCACAACTCCAGATATGATCGAAAAAATTCATCAAATAGTGCTGGGAGACCGCAGATTGAAAGTGCGTGAGATAGCTGAGACCTGTAAGATGTCATATGAACGTGTGCAACATATTTTGCACCAACATTTGCATATGGAAAAGCTCTGTGCAAGATGGGTGCCGCGTTTGCTAACAGTCGACCAAAAATTGATTCGAAAAAACATTTCTACCGCAAATTTGTCATTGTATAAGCGTAATCCAAGCGAATTTTTGCGTCGATTCGTAACCGTTGACGAAACGTGGGTCCACCACTACACTCCTGAAACCAAAGAACAGTCTAAACAGTGGATTGGACCAGGGGAACCAACTCCAAAGAAGGCAAAAACAATTTTTTCGGCGAACAAGGTTATGGCTACTGTTTTTTGGGATGCAAGAGGTATTATATACATTGATTACCTTGCAAAGGGTAATACTATCACTGGTCAATACTACGCAGACTTATTGCAACGTTTGAGCCACGAGGTGAAAATTAAACGACCTCATCTGGCGAAGAAAAAAATCTTGTTTCATCACGATAACGCACCAGCGCACACGTCAATCGTTGCGACGGCTAAAATCAACGATCTAAAGTTTGAATTGATGCCGCACCCTCCTTACTCTCCAGACCTAGCCCCGAGTGACTATTTTCTGTTCCCTAATCTCAAAAAATGGCTTGGCGGTAAGAGATTTGCGGACAATGAAGAAGTAATCGAAGCTGTAAATGGTTATTTTGAGGAGCTTGACGAATCAGTCTATAGAGATGGCATTAATAGACTGGAACACCGCTATGAGAAATGTATCAGCCTTGGAGGAGATTATGTTGAGAAATAAAAAAAAAAAATTTTTAAAAACCTTGTTTTTCTTGGTCAGGCCGGAAACTTATCAATCCACCCTCGTATATTAGAGAAGGAAGATAGTGTGGATATATATGAATTAGGTTATCCCATAATGAGAGAAGAGTTTGACGTAGCATTAAAAAACTCAAAGAATAATAAGGCGCCAGGTATAAACATGCAGGACAAGAGGTTAAAGATCGTATGTTTAAGCTAGTTCGTCACATTTATGAGACGGGGAAAGTCCCGGAGGATTATATGCGGAACGTTGTAATAACCATGCCTAAAAAGAGAGGCGCGGATAGGTGCGAGACATTTATAACAATTAGTTTAACTTCCCATGCGTCAAAAATCTTAACTAGAATTGTAGGTACAGAGAATGATGGAAAAAGGGATGAAGAACTATTAAGGAAAGAAAGAAATAGAGGAACACGGGTGGCCATTCTAGCCTTACGAGTAACAATAGAGAAAACGATGGAGAAAGGAAAGTGCGCGTACATAGGATTTATAGATTTAGAAAAAGCTTTTGACAATGTTAAATGGGACAAGATGTTAAATATACTTAAAAATGTAGGGATGAATTACAAAGATAGAAGAGTGATACTTAGTTTGTATAAAGAGCAACAGGCAGTTATAGAGCTGAAGCAGAAACTTAGAGAAATATATATTAGGAAGGAGTCAGACAAGGATGCACACTGTCATCGCTAATCAATACATCGAAGACGCGATCAATATCATTAAAGACAGTACAACTGTAGGGATTGATGTGCAGGGTCAAAAGATTAGTATGCTTAGATTTGCAGATGATATAGCAGTATTAGCATCTTACAAGGAGGACTTAGAGATAGCTTTAAATAAAATGGACGCGGTATTGATAAAACATTATTGTACAGAAATTAATAGAAGTAAAATAAAAATACCGCTACGCAAGGGAAGAAAAAGTAGGGAAAAAGCGAATATAAAGATAGGAGACGAATGATTAGAAGAGGTGACTGATTTTAGGTTAGGTTAGGTTAGTCAGATAAGTCACGACGAAAGAAGTAGTAAGTAAAAGAAGTCACTTTTGTTCTCGCGAACGATTAATTTAGAAATTATAAAAATATTATTTTTACCATTAATCATTTATTTTGTATATTTTCCTGGGCTTTTTAGCCTGTTGTATTTCTTTTCAAATAAATAAATAAAATAAAAGTGTACGTATGTTGGGTGCGCTGCACACACCTTCGATGCTTCTTTTCGAATCTCCTAATTAACACAGAAGTGTCGGATTTTTACTGACTTGAACCCCTTCTCGAGTGGGAAAATCAAGCTGAAGGGTGTACATCCTATGGAAGGAAATGGGAAGGGAAAGGTTGGGAGTGGGAAGAAGATAGAGTTAGAAGGGAGGAGACAGGCGTATTTGGGGGAGAAACCGTCGAAAATAGGTGGTCCACCTCTGAAGTGATGGGTGGACACTCGCGCTAAAAAGCGAAGCTAGAGGTGAGCAAATGGGAGTGGCTCATTGTAGAAGGTGACAGGGCCTTCAGAAACGGTCGTTTCGTTTCGGGGCGAAGTTGGAAAGGTTTCTGAGATTGCAGCCTCAGGGAGAGAAAGTAAACCGGTTTCTTTCAGAATTTAGGTGTTTCTGACGAACCAGGGGTAGCTTGGTGCGGAACGAAGGGTCTGCCTGTAGATGCCTTGCAGAAGTTTCAGGCGGAAGGGAAGGGCGCCGCTCCAGACGTGAATAGCGTAGGAGCAAATGTTCCTAATGATTGCGTTAAACGCACGGATTTTTATTTGTTAGGAGATTTGTGTCGGAAGAAAAGCTTAAATGCGATGAATGCACCCATGGCCTTGTTACGAGTGGCTGAGATGTGGCGTCGCCACGTTAGGGCTCTGTCGAAAACGACGCCTACGTATCTAGCAGAGTTACTCCATTTGATGGGGCGGTTGTTTACGATGATGCAGGGAGGTTTTCGGAACCTACGCGAGAAGAAAATTGCTTCCAATTTGGTCTCGTTAATGGAAATTTCCGATACCAGTTTAAGAACAGGAGCAGAAACTTATTAATTTTCTCTGTGCTTTGGAGGATGGTTTGGGCGGAGTTTATGAGAGCAATGTCTCAGCGTAAAGAGCAGTAAGAATCGAAGTGTCGACGGGCATGTCTGCGCAAAACAGGTTAAAAAGAATGGGAGATAATTTGGAGCCTTGTAGGACACCGGCTGTGACGGTTTTTTTGGTGGAGAGAACAGAGCCAACGTGGACCCGAAGGCTTCTGTCCGTGAGAAAGAACCTGATAACACCAATTAGGAAATGTGGGGTATTAAGGGAGATAAGTTTGGCTGTTGACCGTTTAAATACGCCGTGTCGCGGCATGTACTAGTTGTTTGAAAAATATCTCGATTAAGCTGTCAATTGACCCGCAATGAACATATTGCGTATTTTTGGGTCGCTCTGTATGTATATAAATTTGACATATGCATAAGTGTAGCTGAAAAAATAATTGTTTGATTGTTTCAACTTTGTCACCACCACTTTGGCTGATTTATTGTGTGAATTAATTTGTTTAACTCAAGTGCGATCCAATTAGGAACTGAAGTTGGTAATATAACTATGTATTCATATATTCATAGGTACGTACCATTAAAAACACCATTACCAATTCGTTTGAGATTATAACACAATTACTCACCGCACTGCTTTGCAACATTTACTTAATCGTTAAAGAAAAATCTTCTGTTTTCTTACTAGCCTAGCCGTACTTAAAAATTCAATGTTTTTTACATTAGCTTCTGTCAATTTCTAAATTCAAGTAGCTAATATACGTAAATAATATCTCATAAATATCTGTTTTTTTACGTACCCAACTCAGTAGAAGAAAAGTTTGAAGTGAGTAAAACCGATGAGGCCTATAATATAATTAAAAGGAATTTTAAAGATGTAGGATACAGTAGTAATAATACAAGAAACAAGGCAGGGGTCATTTTGATATAAAATGAGGAAAAGGCAGATAGGTGGAAATAATATTTAGAGAACCTATACGCAGGCACTGAGTTAGGAGATTTATTAGAGAAAAAAGAGTGTGGAGGTAGATGAGACAGGTTATCCCATAATGAGAGAAGAGTTCGATTTAGCATTAAAAAACTTAAAGAGAATGATAAGGCGCCAGGGGTAGATGGGATACAGGGGGAAATTCTAAAACATGCAGGACAAGAGGTTAGAAATCGTATGTTTAAGCTAGTTAGTTACATTTACGAGACAGGGAGAGTTCCAGAGGATTATAAATGGAACGTGGTAGTAACCATACCTAAAAAGAGAGGCGCGGACAGGTGCGAGACATTTAGAACAATTAGCTTAACTTTCCATGCGTCAAAAATCTTAACTAGAATTGTACAGAGTAGGATGGAAAAAATGGCGGAAGAACTATTAGGGGAAGATCACTTTGGGTTTAAAAGAAACAGAGGAACGCGGGAGACCATTTTAGCTTTAAGTGTAACAATAGAGAAAACAATAGAAAGAAAGAGTGCATATATAGGATTTGTAGATTTAAAAAAAGCTTTTGACAATGTTAAATGGGACAAGATGTTAAATATACTTAAAAATGTACGAATGGGTTTCAAAAATAGAAGAGTGATACTTAGTTTGTATAAAGAACAACAGCCAGTTATACAGCTAGGGTTGCAACGTAGAGAAGTAAATATTAGGAAAGGAGTCAGACAGGGATGCACATTGTCACCGCTACTTTTTAATCTATACGTCGAAGACGCGATCAATATCATTAAAGACAGTACAATTGTAGGGATAGAATACAGGGGCAAAAGATTAGTATGCTTAGATTTGCAGATGATATAGCAGTATTAGCATCCAGCAAGGAGGAGTTAGAGATAGCTTTAAATAAAGTGGAGGCGGTACTGACTCTATGAAAATAAATAAAAGTAAAACTAAAATACAAGGGAAGAAAAAGTAGGAAAACAACGAATATAAAGATAGGAGACGAAAAATTAAAAGAAGTGGCCGATCTTAAGTATATAGGAAATCAGACAAGTCAGGACGGAAGGAGTAGTAGGGATATAAAGCAGAGGATAGCGCAGGGTCGTGTCGCCTTTAATAAAAAGAAGTCACTCCTATGCTCGCGAACGGTTAATTTATAAATAATAAATATAGACAGTGGGAGCGGCAAATAGAAGAAAAGGTTAGAAGCCTTCCAAATGTGGTGTTATAGGCGAATGATGAGGATAACGTGGATAGAAAAGGTTAGAAATGAAGAGGTACTAGAAAGAATAGGAGAACAGAGGACTCTATGGAAGTCAATAAGAAATAGGCGAGATAGGTTGGTGGGACACCTTCTCAGGCATGAAGGTCTAGTCAGAGACATAGTAGATGCAGAATCAGGAGTTAAGATTGGCCTACATTAGATTACTCTTCGCAAATAGTTAAGGATGTGGGTTGTTCTAACGAAGGATAGGAAAAAGGGGAGGTACATGTCCAACCAGTCTTATGACTGACGGCCTTATGATGATGATGAATTCAGTCAAATAAATTAAACTGCCAAGTATTTAATAAACTATTTAAGTATTTATTAATGACGATGTTAAATAAGTGGCTGTTTTACTAGATATTCGTGTTTGTTTCATTTCGTGATAACGGGTTTAATCATGTTGCCTAATACGTTGCTTAGTTTATTTTAGGTTTTTGTTGCTGAATTTAGACGGAATCTCAACTTGAACTTGACCTTTCTCTTTGTTATTGCTTTTATTTTTGCATTTCGAAGCGCGAACATGCAAAAATTGAAGGTCAAGTATACATTAACGTGAGCAGTTCAACTAGAGTCATTATCACTAGAGATGTGCAAAATGTTTTTTTAAAAGTATTTAAATACAAGAGACAAATACCTTTTTAATTTTTTTATTTCAAACGTAACATAAAATACAGAATAGATTTCCCTTTTGTATT
This sequence comes from Agrilus planipennis, assembly GCF_000699045.2. Taxonomy (NCBI): domain Eukaryota; kingdom Metazoa; phylum Arthropoda; class Insecta; order Coleoptera; family Buprestidae; genus Agrilus; species Agrilus planipennis. The sequence continues at coordinate 649,559 of NW_020438978.1, read as the reverse complement.
TTACATGCTAAATACAAAATACGTATTTTCAGAAAAAAAAATTTCAAATAAATACTTTTTTGTAGTACCTATTTAATTTTCTGCATTTACCTAAGTATAAAAAATTTTTTTAAGAAAACCATGCAGGCTTACTCTCATATTTTAAATGTTGGAGTTTTTCTAGACTAATAGTGGTGTTTACACTAGATCAGCAGCTCCGAAGATGGAGTATGATTTATATTTTTCTGTTTGAAGTGATTGAGATGTAGTTTTTCTATCTTTATGTTACAGTTTCTTTTGTTCAGCAACAAATAATTCTTCTATGTTTCCATATTTACCTTTCTCGTCCGTTTTAATTGGAAAAAGACACTGATGCCAAAATAGTTTCTCTCGCGTGAAAGATCAGAGCCAAAATAGGGATGCAAATAATTTTATGATGTAAAATCAACATCTATCATTCTATAGGGTTGTTCGGAAAGTCATTTCGTTTTTTTTTTTGTGGAAATGAAAGACAGTTTTCGTATAATAAACAAATACTTTATTAAATTATATATTGACCGTTCTGGTCCAACACGTTTTGCCATCTTTCTAGTAGTAGCATAATTCCACGCTCATAAAATTTTTGGTCTTTGCTGGCAAAAAACTGATCGAGGAGGTTTTTGACCTCCTCATTTGAGGTGAAGGTTTTACCGTCTAAAAAAATTTGGAGCGACCGGAACAAATAATAATCCGATGGTGCCAGGTCTGAAGAATATGGTGGGTGTAGCATTGTATCCCATTCAAGCTGTAAAAGCTTTTGGCGAGTGACCAAACTTGTGTGAGGTCTCGCGTTGTCTTGGTGAAACACTACACCTTTCCTGTTGATTAGTTCTGACCTTTTCTGTTGAAGTGCATCATTCAGTTTGTCCAGCTGATGACAGTAGACTTCCGAATTTTTTGGTGAATATCGGCTTTGGAAATGGTTTGAGCCGGTTCATCTTTTTTGCTCCATGACCTCTTGCGTTTGGCGTTGTTGTATACAACCCATTTTACGTCCCCAGTGATGATGCGTTTCAAAAACGGATCATTTTCGTGACGTTTGAGAAGCGAATCGCAGACGTCAATGCGGCGACACAGATTTCTCTCTGTGAGAACATAGGGAACCCATACATCGAGCTTCGAGGATAATCCCAGGCCTTTCAAGTGGTCATAAACTGTTGAATTTGATAAATTTAACCTCAATCCGATCTCACGTGTTGTTATTCGCCGGTTCACATCAACTAATGCCTTTATCGCGTCTTTATCAGCTTCAACCGGCCTTCCCGAAGGTGGTGCATCTTCGACATCAAAATTGCCGGATCGAAATTTAGCGAACCAGTTCTGGCACTGGCGTACTGTCAACACACCTTCTCCATACACATCAGTCAATTTCTTTCTGGCTTGAACAGCATTTTTACCCTTTCTGTAGTAAAACAGTAAGATATGTCGAAAAGTAGTTTTCAGTTTTACACAGATGGCATATATTAATTCGATATTGTTCTGTCTGTTTAATCGTAATTTCTAGAATTTCATAGTTTCCTGCTAAAGGTACGATAGGTGGTGGTTTAGAATTTAGAACTTAAAAATTCATTGCATTTTTTTAATGTATTTATTTGAATAATAAAAAACCATATAAACATGCATATAATTGTTGCTCGGAGTATCAATAGATGTGAAAATCAGATTGATGTCGATAATTTCTATTCAAACATTGTGAAATTTCAAATTTTAATACTAAAAGTTTTCACTTCTATCGGCAGTCCCTATAACTGCCAATTTTTTTCAAATAAATCACATCTCAGATTATCACCTGTAATTTTTGTGCAGTTTTCATATAAATATAAGTAGTTATTTTTAGATATTGATACATGTGTTCTATTGCAGTATATCATAAACTGATATTTAAAGTATTAAAAGCAGACCTTCATTTTTAAATTTAACAACAAACGATGACTGCAAATTGCTTTTTAGTTCCCACTTCCCCATCTGCAAACTGTAACCTAATCTAGGTCTACCTATGCTCCTCATTATTCCTGTCAAGGTTTCAAATAAATGAATGATCGAACCGATCAAGAACGCAATGTCGTATATTATATATACTGTGGCCTCTCTCATCATCAGAAGTAGGTAGCTGCTATTGCTGCTACAAAATGAAAACCGATACACGTGACGGATCTATCAAGTCATTAATGTAAATGACATCATATCGAGTCACGCTTGCTCTTGAAAAAAAATAAATTGTGCAGGTAGCGGATGGGCAACATTAATATACATAGGTAACTTTTTTATAGGAAAAATGTCAAGAATAGATTCATCAACAGCAAAAACAAAAAAATAATAAAATTTGTTAGAAGTTAACTTTTACTCACTCCAGAAAACTTTTTAGGGTAATTTTTTACCATAGTTGACATTGATATTTTTGCGTGTTTTTTGCATAAATGTAGCTATTGCGGAAATGTGAAGGAAGTTTAAAATATAATGGGAGGGGGAAGGGGGAACATTAATTCACATGGGTATTTTTGCGGGTTTTGTTGAGAAAATGACACAAATTGTTATATTGTAGTACTATTTATATACTATATATATGTACGAAATATAGGAATTGTGTACAATTCCTAGGAAATTTATACAATTCCGAGGCTGTTCAGGAAATGTATAAAATTAATGCTTTCTCTGAATAAAATACTCCAACATATCAGGACAGGAGCATTAAATTAACTCCAATCTGTCATAAATCTACTTAACCAAACAATGACGTCACCAATGCATGACAACAAGTATCCAAACAAGTTTAAATTCTGCTTTTTCCATTATACTTTAATTGGTGCAATGTTATTCCTTTTTCTTTGTTAGTGTCCGCTGCAGTTCCTACCTGACATCTCTTTTCTATGTTTACGAATTCCCTACAATGTCTGTCCCGAGAGAAAGTAGGCGTTCTGTCAGCAACCTCTCTAGTTTAGTTATAGTAAATTGAAAAAAGAAAGTAAATCCGACACTTTATTACCATTATTGCAGGCTGTTCTAATTTTTAACGTTCCAACTATACGGTTTTTGTTCAGGATCGGTTCGATTATCGAGGACAGAAGTTGTGGCGTTCAGATGAAAACGGAATTCTGTTGAAAGAGTACTAGTTCTTCCCCCTTATCAGTCACTGTGAGCTCGAAACTGTTAGCACCATTGCTTCGAGTGGTCGAAATTCACTTTTGTGAACAATTTGTTTAATCACTTTCTCTGTGTTAAAAATTGTTTGAAAAATTAAATTTAAAGGAATTGTTTGTAAATAGGTATGCAACACATCGTACACTTTAGCATAAGAAATTACTGATACTAACTACGTAATACTACTTTGTCCTGTGCTGACAGCACTCATAATTTCTTTTATATATAGTTCAGACGTAGTTACTATTATGTATTACCTTTATTATTTTTTTTAAGTGAAACTTATTACATCGCCTCAGATTGTTTCGTTCATCTATCGCATGTCGGATTACAGCCGGCCGGGGTGTAGGGGTAAAAATGAAAGGCGCTCGGCAGAGCAGCCAACGCCAATATGGTGGCGCCCATGGCTCGCATCAGCTAACCGTGTAGCATTTATATTCTCACTCATTCGTGCAAGTGCATGACAATTACATTTATAGACTGTGAAACTCAAAGCGGAGATTAAATTATTGATTCAATAACTGAAGTTCAAAATAATTGAATGATTTAAATAAATATTGTTCTCAGTTTTTAACATGCGTCTATCATCTGAATGATTGTATTTATTATGTATTCCGTACTCTAATACGCAGATTGAAATTAAAATTTATGGTTAGATATCTTATCTACTATTGATTTCCCATTATCATTCCCATTTTCCAATCATTAAGATAAGATTAAGAGCGCGATTTTAATTTTAATTTCCTAAATTGAATAATTTTCCGAAAATGTACAGTTAAATGCCTACAATTCGAAAAGTTTCACTTGCATCGTGGTTTCATAAAACCACACAATATTTTTTTTACGTGTTATAGTTAAAAGATACTTTGCCGTCCCTACAATATGCTACTGATCCCAGTTTATGCAGTTCGTCCTATATCTGCCTTGCATCTATAAAATGTTTTGATGGTATATAGTTTAAGCACTCATAAAAATGGATCGAGGGTATACCGCTGAATATGTATGTAAATAAAACTAAATTTCTGCCAAAAGAGATAATCTTACTTTATGAGGACGTTTACAAAATTGCGCTCTTTTAAATAACAGTCGATCGTGCCAGATGTACCATAAGGTCTGACGTTTGTAAACAAATTAGTTCGATTTATTTTTCAAGAAAGCGTTTTATGATAAAACTGTTTCCATTTAACGATTTTATATCGCTTCATAATGACTAATCGTTATTCATTTCATGACCTATTTTTTGTTTTATTACTTAATTATTTAGATAAATCGAAAAGCTTCAACAGACCTGACCAAAAATACATATTATGTTCGCGTTTATATATTGCGACAACGATAAGTACATACTGTTAGAATCGGGTGTGCACTTTACCTAATGGCAACGTTAGCAATGCAATTTCCGGAACAATTTAAGTTTATAATTGAACAAACAGGTGCAAAACTGTGTGGGTGTGGCAAAGTCTTTACTCTTATTATGCATAGAAAAACTGAGCTTATTAGAAGCAGCTTGTTTATTTCCATTTTTATTTTGATAGTATATCAAATATTACTCTTCTGTACCATCTATTAAGGGAGAGACTTTTATTATTATTATGGATGAGACGCGCTGATGAGATCCAAAAAGATCGAAATCGCGATCCGCGTCTGGCAGTTTCGACAGAATACAGGCCACTTCGAATTATTTTATTCGATTATGGTAACGTGCCTATCACGTTGAGGTTAGCTACGCCGGGATTCGTTTCAGCAAGTAGATATCCATATATTTAAATGGACCTTGTTGGAGTATACGTAATCCTAAAATGTAGCATCGTACTACATTGCAGTTACATTAAATCGGTTAGATAAACGTTTATAGTATATAATGTACGAGAACTTAATTAACAAAACAGTAGTTTACTCGAGATTTAATATTTAGTAAACTAATTAACTTCAATAAATAATTATTTACAAATAAATTTGTTGAGTATTGCTTAAACTGGTTGCATGATGCAGTATATGTCGTTTTGTAGCTCTGATTTGATTAATTGTAATTGTGCAGGCCACACTGCTTACTGCTGCACTGTTTGCGATAGTTAATTGGGCCGTTTGTCAGTTGTAGATAGGGTTGCCAGAACGAAAAAATCGGGAGAAACAAAAAATAATTTTTCGGTATTTAGGGACTTTTGTCGGGAGAAACAAAAATAAAATCAAATTATTTATTATTTTTTAGCTTGCCACATGTATTTTGTGTTACTTTTCACAGATTTAACCATTTTTTGTTCTCTATTTAAAGAATACTTGAAATTCAAACAATTTTCCTCAAAATTAAGTCGAATCATTAACTCTGCTTTTATAAAATAGTGTACTTAGAATGTCCTATAATATTGATATAATTATTCCGACCTACTGAAGTCTTCTTCCTTAAATTTAATATATTATGTGACAACTTTGTTGAAGGAACTTTGTTCGCTGAACTTAAATTAGGGATGTTTCAAACAAATAACATGACGTCAATGCTACGCGACTTGGTATGAGTCAGCCAACTGACAGCGGCCGGCGGTTAAGGAGATTTTTCACTTTGGCGGGAGTCAGGAGGACATACAAAAATTCGGGAGAATCCCGCCAAATCCCGACCATGTGGCAACCCTAGTTGTAGAACAGAGTGTTATTAAGGCGGACGCAGCTTTCTACATGTTCATATATTGGTTGTTTCTAAAAGTAGAAAAAAATAACTTACGTTCTTCAGACAATTTTTTGTTTAAAATACAAAATTTAGAATTATACTTCATTTACTTTCTTTAGCGATGTGCCCCTTCCAATGTCTTGGATGTCTGGCAAAATCGTAGGTAGGGAGAAAAAAGCGACTCTTGTTCATTAAACATACTTTTTCATACAGTACCTGCCAAAAGTTTTGTTTAATCATGAATAGTAGTGCGAGTTGAAAACAATCGTTAAAGCCTTTAATATGTCTTCAAATATAAATAAACATCTCGTTGATATTCTCAGTAGTAAATGGTACCAATAACAGCACATTTGAGCAATGCAATTGTAGTGGACAAAATGGTCAATTTTTCCGTGCAGTACTGTATAGATTATACGCTCCTCATCGGTTAAGACTTTGGCCGAGAGTTGTCTCCTTCCTTTTCTGGCCTAGTGCTGTTCTTTTCTACTTTGCGCCGGTCAAACTGAAAGTCACATCGCTACAGAAAGTAAACGAAGTATACCTGTTCATGTACGATCTATGATCGACAATTGTTTCCACTCGATTTCTTCTATTAGGGGCTCTTTAAAGAATAATTATACAAGAAAACCAACAATTTTAACGAACTAAGATAAAATTTTGTAATGTTCAGTTCAGTGTTTCGTAATCCTGTTCGGAGTTTGTCATGAGTTTGATTCATCAATTTGAATTTTTACTTTAGTTGAGTAGTTTATGTAGTATTTATAAAAAGAAGACTTACCTTTTGCTTCCAAAAATTGAAGTAATTTCTTCAAGGTATATGCATAAAAAACGAGAAGGTTTTGTTTCGAGGGTTTGCTTTAAAGTAAAAGGTTTTACATAATTTCTATTTATAAAAAGAAGTATCTACTCAAAAACTAAAGGATTTAATTCTAAAAAAAAAGGAATCTAGGTTCAGAACAACTTTTCTAGCTTTTTTCAAATTTTCAGTAGCTGCCCAGGCATCACACGGCTTGTAACGTAAAAATTTATGTATTTGTAGGACTGTTTTTGTGTTAAAATGTATCTAAAAGGGCTTGTATAAATAATCATTTATTGTGACAATTCAAAATTCCGTCTCGCGTGAAGTAAATTTGTCAGTAAACTACACGCTATGAAAAAAACTTGGTCACGCAGCTTTTCTGTCGAAACCACCGACACAAATCCAGTTGTTTTAAGCAAGGCGTACACTCGCTGCAAATGATAAGGATGCAGACCGTTCCTTTAAAATTTACTACACATGTCACAACGTTCCCTACTATTTCGCGTTTATTATTTTTTAGATTGTCTTCTTTGAAATCAAGGATTTTTTCCTCTACATCGGCGATATAGTTCAAACCCGTAAATAAGCATAATATTACACTATTGTTCTACAATGACCTACACTAATAGTTGATGTATTACTAAATTACTTTAATTAGGAAACTGCACATCGATTGCCTCATACAAGGCTTTAATGACAAAAGAATAAACGGCTACTAGAAGTTAACTGAACCAGTTTAGTGTCTTTTGATGTTAGTATTATTTAAAATACTAAGGAAACACTAACGATAACGAATAACAATTTATATACAATCAGAACAAAACGAAAACACAAGTAACAAAAAGGCACAAGGAGTGAACCAAACAAACGAGAACAAAGTGACAAAAAGAACAAGATAATACAACAACAATAACAAAAACAACAATAAAAGTGAAACAGAGTAGATAAAAGCAAGAATGGTAGCAGTAGATGGTAGACGGTAGACTGTGTTGAGATATGAAATTTAGGAGTATTTATAGGATAGGGTTATTAGTAGATTCGATAGAATGTTCTAGAAGGAAAAGTAGTGAGAGAGAGGGTGAAGACACTGGTTTATAGAAATACTTAGAATTAAGCAGTATAGAGTTCAAGAGAAAATAATTAAGGGTAAAACCAGATATTAGTATGGGAGTGCATGCAGGTATGGTTGAAGTTGGAATTCCAGGTAAAAGTGATTAAGAGAACAATAGAGTTTAGAATGAAAGGAAACCAAGGTATGTATAAGATAAGAAATTGAAATGAATTGAAATAATATTTGAAATGAAATGAATTTGAAGTAAAATAATAAAAAAGAATGCTTAAGAAATTTCTACAAAAAAATATATACAATTGTCCGCCACACCAGACTTAATCTAATCTAACTAATAAACAATACATGAGCAAAAAAATACAAAATAAATACGACCGTGATGTTCGTATAATTACTAATTGATTAAGTGCAGCATTGCAGGTCGTATTTCTTTACCAGGGTCGGAATTGAATTTACCTGTATTTTCTACTACATTTGTTTCAAACTTTCGGACATAAACTTTCTTTTTTTTTTGGTGTTTCAATCCCACTAAGCCACTAATACTGGTGGGCGGGCAGTCCCTCCGGACTACGTCTGAAGGCAGGACGAAAGGGCCTCTTCAACCTCCTTGGGGGAATGGGTGGGTGGTGGTTCGGGTGAGACAGATGAGACGGACGAAATGAAGACAGAAGAGAATGAAAGATTATCTGTGGAATATTACTGCCCCAGCATTTGCCTAAGAGATCCAAGGAAACTACAGAAAAATTTGGACCAAAGCAGACGGACTCGGGATCGAACCGGCGTCCTCCCGAACGCTAAGCCATGGTCTAGACCAGGGATGGCGAACCAATGGCAGGCACGCGTGCCATTAGTGGCACGCAACACAATATTTTGGGCACGTCACTAATATCAATCAAAAGTCTAGTTCAATATGGATCCAAAACTTTATTGAAACAAGGAAACTAATTGAAACAGAAATATTGGCAGGTAATACAAGTGAAAATGCTAATAACAAAATTTTGGAAACATAAAATGCGTTACCAAACACTTTTAATTGTTTGAAGAAGCTGGCTTATGCTATTTTGACAACGTTTTTTCCTCAACNCCAGTAGGTACTGAATGAAAAACGAAAATCGTAAGTCAATTATACTTCCTAGAAATAAGTTTAATATATTTGTATTGACGCTCAAGCTAATCTCAAGAATCAGAAGACGGATTTGCAAAGTACCTTTTCGATGAAAATTTAAGGCTAGATACATGTATATTATCACCCTATGACCTATGACAGGGATGGCGAACCAATGGCACGCGTGCCATTAGTGGCACGCGACACAATATTTTGGGCACGTCACTCATTTTATTGAAACAAGGAAACTAATTGAAACAGAAAGATTGGCAGGTAATACAAGTGAAAATGCCAATAACAAAATTTTGGAAACATGAAATGCGTTACCAAACTATTTGTTACAAAATTATTTGATGGCACTTCTTTGACCTGATTAAACTTTTTTTTATAAAAATGGCACGTCGATATGTAATCGCCATCCCTGGTCTAGACCTCTAGGCCATGCCGCTCGGTCTTTCGGATATACACACATTCTTGTTTTATAGTGCTCTGTTACCTCCTGCAAGCTCCGCTGTTATGTTTGTTATACCCTGTATAAACGCAACATTCACCATATTGCGGACAGATGTAGCACAGTTGTTTAATCAATAGTTTCGATTAACGTCTGAAATTGCTTCCGATGTGTCCGTTTTGTTGTAAAGGCAAGTAAAAGTGCATCGTCATCACCCTCACATTGCTTCAATTTTCGTCGGAAGAGGATTTAGTTGCCTGATTCTGATTTACAGCTTTTATTTAGAGGGGAAGTGGATTCAACGAGCAGGGGTGACAAATACTTTAGCTTTATGCGAAGCTATAAAAAGACCGTCCCCTATCGAACGTGCTGTGCCATAAACATTTGGGATTTTCTCTGGATAAAGTTGACAAGAATTTAAAGATCATTTTATGAAATAAATGGAAGATTTAGATGGAATAGAAGAAGTAATTTGTTATTTAGTATTCCAATGTATTACGCATATACAAAATGTAACATTTTTCTACATTATGATGAAAAGTTAAATTCTATCGGGTTGTTCGGAAAGTCATTTCGTTTTTTCCCGACAGAGGATTTAATTGTATTCTTTTGCACCCAACTTCACATTTAAGCCGTATAATTTTTATATGCTTTGAGAGCTCATATAGCAAGGCTTGTGTGTGAAAAATTCCAATTAATTCTACGCAGTAGTTTTTGGTTGGTGCCCTTTTAAATATGGAGAGCGATAAGCAGCATTTTCGACATATCTTACTGTTTTACTACAGAAAGGGTAAAAATGCTGTTCAAGCCAGAAAGAAATTGACTGATGTGTATGGAGAAGGTGTGTTGACAGTACGCCAGTGCCAGAACTGGTTCGCTAAATTTCGATCCGGCAATTTTGATGTCGAAGATGCACCACGTTCGGGAAGGCCGGTTGAAGCTTGTCGCCGCATTGACGTCTGCGATTCGCTTCTGAACCGGCGAATAACAACACGTGAGATCGGATTGAGGTTAAATTTATCAAATTCAACAGTTTATGACCACCTGAAAGGTCTAGGATTATCCTCGAAGCTCGATGTATGGGTTCCCCATGTTCTCACAGAGAGAAATCTGTGTCGCCGCATTGACGTCTGCGATTCGCTTCTCCAACGTCACGAAAATGATCCGTTTTTGAAGCGCATCATCACTGGGGACGAAAAATGGGTTGTATACAACAACGTCAAACGCAAGAGGTCATGGAGCAAAAAAGATGAACCGGCTCAAACCATTTCCAAAGCCGATATTCACCAAAAAAAGGTGATGCTGTCTGTTTGGTGGGATTTTAAAGGAATCGTTTTTTTTTAGCTTTTACCGGATAACACAACGATTAATTCGGAAGTCTACTGTCATCAGCTGGACAAACTGAATGATGCACTTCAACAGAAAAGGTCAGAACTAATCAACAGGAAAGGTGTAGTGTTTCACCAAGACAACGCGAGACCTCACACAAGTTTGGTCACTCGCCAAAAGCTTTTACAGCTTGAATGGGATACAATGCTACACCCACCATATTCTCCAGACCTGGCACCATCGGATTATTATTTGTTCCGGTCACTCCAAAATTTTTTAGACGGTAAAACCTTCACCTCAAATGAGGAGGTCAAAAACCTCCTCGATCAGTTTTTTGCCAGCAAAGACCAAAAATTTTATGAGCGTGGAATTATGCTACTACCAGAAAGATGGCAAAAGGTGTTGGACCAGAACGGTCAATATATAATTTAATAAAGTATTTGTTTATTATACGAAAACTTCTTTCATTTCCACAAAAATACGAAATGACTTTCCGAACAACCCTATAGTTTCAATTTTACCCAGTGTATTATTCAATTTAAAAGTATATGTTTGATGCACGGCTCTGTACAGTGCGAAATGTGCACGGTGGACCTGGTGAAAAAAAATTAGAAGTGTTCAAATTGTGGTATTACAGACAAATGACATTTCGTCCAGTCAACCAACGGTTTAGAGTCCCAATTCGTTCGTGAAACTCCTATTGCCCTCAAATTTTGACAGTAAGTAGAGAATAGCACTACTTTCAGAAGTTACATATTGCCAATGTGCGCTGTAGCCGTAGGGATGAATAACACCCCTTCTCGAGGGTGGAAATTTTTATATAAAAATAACCCCAGAAATCGATAGAAGGATGAATTTGAAGTAGAAAATGTCCTACGAAGTTTTTTCGATAGATCAATACTTTTCCAGTAGCTTTTCAAAAATAACTCACAAACCGTACATTTTATCAAAAAATATTAGAATAAATAATAAAGATTTTAAGAAAACAAGCCGTTTCTTTTTTGATAAATTTTTCTAAGCGAAATTGGAGCCAAAATATGACTTGTTGACGGTAATATTTTTTGCCATAAACTAAGTTAATAGAATTTGAAGCTAAATAACCCAAAAAATATGAATTTTTGGAAAAACTTTAATAGAACAATTTATGAAGTGCTTGAAAAGATTTACTTTTTGTTTTTGATATAGTTGATAGCATTACAATTACCCAACGTATGATGAAAATGAAGTCGGTATTTCGTTTTTTCAATCAAAAATTTGTCCTTTGTTCTCCTATTCCTTCTAATACCTCTTCATTTCTAACCTTCTCTTTCCACGGTATCCTCATCATTTGCCGGTAACATCACATTTCGAACCTAACCTTTTCTTTTCCGCCGCGCCTACCGTTGTCAATACCGCCTCTATTTTATTTAAAACGTTATCACAAAGTTAATTAAGTTAATTTTATAACATTTTTTATATCCAAATTATTATATTAATTAGTGTAGCTAAGGTTATTTAAAAAAATATTTTAGTAAAGTGTGTGATCCTCAAAATCACCTGCAGAGCCGGTTTTCGGCCAAAAAAAAGGTAGCAACCATAGTAGTCAACTGTGTTTATTGAAACGTTGCAATTTTACTTACTTTCATAAAAATTCATTCTCCAAATATTTCTGACAGAAATGCTTTTTAATACCAATCAATTTCTTAAAAAGGCCATTAGTATTTGATTACTTTCTTCCGTGTAAGGTTTACATAACCTAGTTACAAAAGGAAGCTATTTGACTTAAAAGTGACGCCTACATAGTGCGGTGAAGGTCAATTGGAAGAGGTCTTAGGTCAGTGGGTGTCACTTCACGTAACATATAAGTATTGATCGACCGAGCAGCTGACTGCATGAATGTAACGATTTTGCCGAATCCGTTTCTGGTTAGAGGCCCAGGAATTCAAGCAAAATTTGCAGCATATTATGCACCTAGAAACCTAGATGCTACGAAATTATACACACATACCTACCTATATTCCCGTCCATCTAAAAACCTATTTCTGTACATTAATCAACTAATAAATCTCGCCCTTTACATGCCTGATTTACGTCGTATGCCATAGGTCGCCTTAATTATGTATAGGATGACGTAAGTGCTTGAGTAGCGTTTTAGTTTTTTTTAATTCGATTAATTTACTGTGTTAAGAGCTACCAACTCTAAATTTTAGAAAGTCCGGAAATCAAAGTCTATTTCATAAACATATAAATGTCCAAAAAAGAAAATCTTATTCGTTTTGGATAGTTAAACAATAATCAACTAGTAGATTAATTAATTAATTTATTTATTTCAATATCTATCTATATATATAAAAGAAAGACGTTTTAGTTACACTATATATAACTCAAGAACGGCTGAACCGATTTGGCTGAAAATTGGTGAGGAGGTAGCTTACAACCGGGAGAAGGACATAG
>NW_020438978.1:633496-636092 GCF_000699045.2 Agrilus planipennis | reverse complement strand
AAAAAATGAAAAATTAGCTGAAAATCTCGTTTTTACTTGATAATATAATGATAATATTTATAATTGTCTGAAATAAATGCAATTTTAAAGTTTTAATTATTATTTAAACATATTAAAAAGTTTTACGCTCATTATTAATAGAGATTGAAACTAAATATTTTTTTGTTTCGAAGTTGAAATCAAGGCATATTCACTGTCAAAAGTCAGTTAAAAATTTTCCATATTATTCGTTATTTCATATTTTATTCAAAGTTTTTGGTTAAATTCCAAATTTTCTCTCAAAACGTATACTTTTTTTTAGTATAGATCATATTTATTTACCTAATGATTTGCTGCAAAACCTAATCATTAATCACTAATTTCTAATGTTATGTACTCTTGCCTTCGATTGTACCTCCCGAACATCCTTAAGTATGGTGTTTTATTTATAGTCATATTTACCAGAAATTTGGCTTTAATGCTTTTTCATATAAAATTAGTGATATACATACCTATTTCAACATTTTACAAAATTCTATCTCTTCAGGAAGCCGAAAGAGGTTTGCAAAGATTGCATGTTTGTTTTTGGTCCGGTTTACTTGAAACTGGTTAAGAAATTCAATCAGTTGGGGGGGAGAAGTGTTGAAGAGGATTTGCAATGTTTAAATGGAACATATATTATTTATGGTCAGATTTACTTGAAACTTGGTTTTAATGGTCTCACATTTAATTTTTGAAAGACCTATCTCGACATTTTAAAAAATTCAAAAGGTGTTGCAATTTTTGTTTGTGACATACTTTATTTGTGGTTGAATTTACTTGAAACTTTGTATATATGCTGTTTGATATTATTAATCAAAAGAAAAGTGGTTGCAACGTTTCCGTGGGGTATATTTTATTTGTACTCGTATTTTCTGAAAGGTTGCTCGTTGTTGAAATTAAGCAAAAACGTGTTTTGGCAATTTTTAAAAATCAACCCGTAAGGATGAAATGTTGTTGCTACGTTTGTATTTGAAATCTAAGATGACGACATCACTTAAAATTAAAACGTTGTAAGGGTGAATTAGGAGTTAAAGGGTTTTACGGAGAAACAATATTAATTTCTGCGAGCAAAGCCGCTGGGAAATGCTAGTTTTCAATAATATAAACTCAAGTATTCAAAATAATAGTATTCACTAGCTTACTCGATAGTTTAGGTAGACAATTAATATAATAACTACACTGTGTGTGACATTCAATAAGAACATTTTGTTTTTGTTGTGATAAAATTCAGAGGAACGTAACAGTAATGATATTCAGTTTGAAATTCATGTCTCGACCACTTCATCCTCTTAAAAAGGTTTTCTAAACAGTTGAAGTTTGTTTCCATCGTTCGCTATTTGTAATTGGAACGTGTTGATGAGACGGAAATAAAATCGCTCATCTTGACAAGAACAAGCATCCTTACTTTAATTGTTTCTTCATTCATATGTCTGCGACAGACTTGTTGACGAAAACGTTGAAATTAATGATTGCCGTTCATAATAATTGCGTTAAGTCTCTAGATTAAGCGTGTAACCGGGCAGAGGGTGGGGGGGGGGCTCAAGGGATTGAAGCCGCTTCCCACAATTTCAGAAATTCCAGCAAACATTTATTTTTATATAAAAAACTTACCAAAAGCATTTTTTTGAAAGAGTTTGAATATTATATTAATTAGTGTAGCTAAGGTTATTTAAAAAAATATTTTAGTAAAGTGTGTGATCCTCAAAATCACCTGCAGAGCCGGTTTTCGGCCAAAAAAAAGGTAGCAACCATAGTAGTCAACTGTGTTTATTGAAACGTTGCAATTTTACTTACTTTCATAAAAATTCATTCTCCAAATATTTCTGACAGAAATGCTTTTTAATACCAATCAATTTCTTAAAAAGGCCATTAGTATTTGATTACTTTCTTCCGTGTAAGGTTTACATAACCTAGTTACAAAAGGAAGCTATTTGACTTAAAAGTGACGCCTACATAGTGCGGTGAAGGTCAATTGGAAGAGGTCTTAGGTCAGTGGGTGTCACTTCACGTAACATATAAGTATTGATCGACCGAGCAGCTGACTGCATGAATGTAACGATTTTGCCGAATCCGTTTCTGGTTAGAGGCCCAGGAATTCAAGCAAAATTTGCAGCATATTATGCACCTAGAAACCTAGATGCTACGAAATTATACACACATACCTACCTATATTCCCGTCCATCTAAAAACCTATTTCTGTACATTAATCAACTAATAAATCTCGCCCTTTACATGCCTGATTTACGTCGTATGCCATAGGTCGCCTTAATTATGTATAGGATGACGTAAGTGCTTGAGTAGCGTTTTAGTTTTTTTTAATTCGATTAATTTACTGTGTTAAGAGCTACCAACTCTAAATTTTAGAAAGTCCGGAAATCAAAGTCTATTTCATAAACATATAAATGTCCAAAAAAGAAAATCTTATTCGTTTTGGATAGTTAAACAATAATCAACTAGTAGATTAATTAATTAATTTATTTATTTCAATATCTATCTATATATATAAAAGAAAGACGTTTTAGTTACACTATATATAACTCAAGAACGGCTGAACCGATTTGGCTGAAAATTGGTG
>NW_020438978.1:631050-633368 GCF_000699045.2 Agrilus planipennis | reverse complement strand
AGAAATAAATTGACCGTTGCAGAAGTGAATCCAGAAATAAATTGACAGTGATATATCAACAGTAGTGTAAATAAATAGAATAATTCTTAAGTTTAGTAATAATTTAATAGTATTATTAAGTTTTTAATAATTAGTGTAAATAAATAGATTTGTCGTTTTCTGTCTTAGAATTTAATTTTGTTAAACCCACGAACATTACAGTATAGTGAATATACATTATACTATAATATATGAGATGCCGGCCACTAACAGCTGACTGTAAAACCTATATGCGCGCCTTTCTATACTCATAGCCTATCGCTTCGCGAGACGAAACGTTGCAAAACGTGTCGTTTCACGGTCTTGAGATGTTACTCTCATCGAGTCCAAAGAAGTTTCACTACAAAAATAGTAGACAGTTTCACTTTAATTTTAGAGCACCCTAATGTAATTCAATTTTCCATTCGGATTAATTGTACTATTCAAGTTTAATAAATACATACTTTATTTTATTGCAGCTGCTTCTGGTTTTTTGTTTCTAAAAACGAATTGCAGTTATAGTTGTGAAGAAATACATTTCAACTTTCTTTTTCAACTCAATTCGTATTGATACCAACTTTACGATTTCGGTATTAGGTATAACTGCAACTGTCTATATTGCACAATCAGAAATATATGTACATCCGGCCACCCTAATACTTTGTTCAATTTGATGATATTCTCGAGGGAGCAGTTGGACATCTAAAAGGAAAACCCTTACCAATTACTTTCATTTCCTCCCTTAAGCTCTTTTTATTTATTGTATACCTACTTTTATTGGATTTTCCCTATTGTAATTCTCAGAATATCTACTACTGAAGCAGAGGAGTTTATTGATATGGATAACTCTATTGCAATTTGTGCACCAGCTACGGAAGATGATATTGTACAAGAAGTTCAAGAGGAAAATGACGAACAGGAAGAGACTGAAGAACAATTTACAGTGCCAACTTTGAATAATGGACTCAACGCTGTCAGTATATTACTAAAAATTGTTCTTTTTAATGAACAGTTTCACATTCAGGGAAATTATGACAACACCTTAATTAAAATTCAACGTGAACTACAGAAGTAGAAAGGACCACGGCCAAAAAGCTCGGAAGAAAACACAGCATCGATAGACTTCGGCCGTGAAAGCCTAAGAACTACAGTAACTACAGAAGTGTTCCAAACAGACTAAAATTGTAGATTTAATTTTATTTAATAACAGCGTAACCGGCTGTTACGACTATCGGTTTTTACGACCAAACATGAGTAGTCCCTTCGATGTCGTTATAACAGATTTTGACTATATTTCATTTTTCGTGTCCAAATCATCTGTATTCGTTAGTAAAGTTTATACTTTCTTGCTTTTGATTTCTTATTGCCTTTTTACAGCACATTAAATGCCCTGCATCCCATTTTCCTAATAAAACGTTCTACACATTCCCCGCTCTGCCAATGTTTCCAAATTAGACCATTTAAAAGAAAATTCCTTTTGAACATTTTGAGAACTTTATTGAGAATAACATATGTTCCTACTGTTGTTCTTGTTTGTAATGGAGTTTGTAAACGCTTCATTCGTGCAGTCGTTGGCTTTGAATAATTCACAAAATTAATCGAAGGAGGTTCCCGCATTACCGAAGGGTGCAATTGAAATACGCTCTTCGCGTTGCCTTGGTCGGAAAGGTCGGTGCCTGCGTGTTGCGATATAATACAGACGGCAAAAATAATGTTGTATCACCTAGCAACTGACGCGACGCTGTGTTCAAAAGGGGATCTAGACGTTTACCGCCATCGACGATTATGCCTGCAGCAGTCAGACAACGGAACGGAAGCCTTTTGTCGATGTGTCTCACGCGGAAGATAAAGCAAAAGTGGTGCTTAAGCTTAACTGCACTCGGATTATGAGGCAATTGATTAATGAAAACTTGTCGTTTCTTTTATCAATAAATCATCAGTGAAAAGGGCTTCCAGCAGCTATGCATAAATAGTCATTCTGTTGTACTTCGTTTAGTTTCTGTAGCGATGTGACCTTTAGTTTGACCGGCGCAGAATAGAAAAGAACAGCACTAAGCCAGAAAAGGAAGGAGACAACTCTCGGCCAAACTCTTAACCGGTGAGGAGCGTATAATCCGTACAGTATTGCACGGAAAAATTGACCATTTTATCCACTACAATTACATTGGTCAAATGTGCTGTTATTGGTACCATTTACTACTGAAAATATCAACGAGATGTTTATTTATATTTGAAGACATATTAAAGCCTTTAACGCTTGTTTTCGACTCGCACTACTATTCATGATTGAACAAAACTTT
>NW_020438978.1:625929-630225 GCF_000699045.2 Agrilus planipennis | reverse complement strand
TTACAGTCAGCTGTTAGTGGCCGGCATCTCATATATTATAGTATAATGTATATTCACTATACTGTAATGTTCGTGGGTTTAACAAAATTAACTTCTAAGACTGATAACGACAAAAACTATTTATTTACAGTAATTATTAAAGAACTTAAAAACACTATTACATTATTGCTAAACTTAGGTTATGAATTATTCTATTTATTTACACTACTCTTGATATATAACTATTCAGTGCGCTATTTATTTCACTGCTATCACTGTCAATTTATTTCTGGATTCACTTCTACAACGGTCAATTTATTTCTCCTCCTCTCGGCGATCGTCTCGTCCTTTAAATACTCTTTTGTTTACTTTCTGGAGACTTCTGGAAACATCCGGGTAGTTTATTTTTTCTTTGAACTGTTTACTACACACACATTTACAAATACGGCGCACATGAAGAAAGGCTCCCGTGGCTAGTCGGCGAATCGATAAGCCGTTCACGCACACGTGTGCCCAATCGCACACAAACACACTCGTGCTCGCTGCACTACTACACTTCGCGGTACTTATGTAGACTTACCCGTTACTGTATAGGATATGCTGTATTTTTACTACTGTGGGAGGCTTTCTGGGATCTTTCGCGGAACCCAGTTATTATTAGCTTTTCTTGATTAGTATGAATATGGTTTTGATGTTTTTCTTCATCAAAATTTGACTAGACCTTTTAGATTTATCTTTAATGTAAAGGAAAAGTCATCCTCCAGTTTTCTTTGTTCAAAGGACAGCTCCTAAGTCTACAGATTTCATGATAAGTGTCTATTGGCGCGGAGAGAGTTATGAAGGTGTTTTAGTTGGATCATAAGATGGATGCTACCTAAATCTCGTAGGAATATGTCGTATTGTTTTCATCCGTGACTCCATATAACGAATATGTCATCGATGTATTGAAACCAGTAAGTGGGTTGAATTGGGACTGAGGTAAAAGACTTTTATTCGAATTCGTCAACTTCGTCTAGATGTTCATATAAACACCCCGTCCCACCTGGTAGAGGAAATAGATTGGTATGCTAGGATTTTTTGTATTGGAACCTTGATAAAGAGAGGAACCATATCAAAGCTAATTAACAGATCTTCTGAGTCTAACCGTATATATTTGATTTTTTCAATGAAGTGACTTAAATTTTTGATGTAAGAAAGCCTTTTTTTGATGTTCGGTTGTTGGAGAACTGCTGGCCCTCACAACCAGAATCTGAATATCAAGCATTAGTCATAAATTCAATATTTCACCTACTCCTATTACACTTATTGACCACATTCCCCGAGGAAATCCCCGCTTGGACATCCGAATGGGGGACTAGTTTACGTCGGGAGTGCTTTACCCTAGAGGGGTGAGATCACTGTCACTCTGAGTACTGAAAGAGCTGTTGCCCTATTTCAGAGGCTTGTCTTAATCTGATTTCTCTTTAAAACCCCCCATTATGGTTGAACCTATGGTCCGGTTCCCTAAATCATCGAAACTCGCAATAGGGATGATGACAGTAACCAAGAATCACTAAAATTATGATGTAAATTAATAATATAGAACTAAAGTATTCTAAAAAACAATATTTGTTTTTTATTACAACTGCGCTTAAGTTAATTTTAGTAAAAATAAAAGTACAAAACCTGACTATCTGCCATATTAGATCAAACGCCAATAGGAGGCGCGTGACGTCACGCTTTCGTAAACATTCTAACGTTCTGTTTAACGGTCGAACTTGTTAGCTTGTTTTGCTTATTTAGATATTATTTGCTCTGTGGCGAAATAACTCTTATTGTTTTTTTTGTATGTAGATAAATGTTTTTTCTAGTTTTTCTATTTCAAATATTTCATTTCAAATAATATTTCATTCCAAATATTATTTCACTTCAAATATTATTTCAATTCTTTTCAATTTCTTATATTATAAATACTTTGGTTTCCTTTCAATCTAAACTCTATTGTTCTCTCAATCACTTTTACCCAGAATTCCAACTTCAGCTATACCTGCATGCGCTCCCATACTAATATGTATCTGGTTTTACTCTTAATTGCTTTCTCTTTAATTCTATACTGTCTAATTCTATGTATTCCTATAAACTAGTGTCTTCACCCTCTCTCTAACTACTTTTCCTTCTAGAACTTTCTATCAAATTTACGAACAACCCTGTCCTATAAATACTCCAAAAATTCTTATCTATACACAGTTCTCGTCTACCGCCTCTACTACCATTCGTAAGTGCTTCTGTATTCTATTGTTATTCGCTACATTGTTTTCATTTTTGTTGTTATCTTTGTTATTGTTACTGTTTTGTTATCTTGCTCTTTTTGTCACTTTGTTCTTATATGTCTGTTGCATTTTTCCTGTGCCTTTTTGTTACTTGTGTTTTCGTTGTTATTGTTATAAATTGTTATTTGTTATTAGTGTTTTCTTGGTACTTAAATAATTTAACACCAAAAGACACTAAAGCTCCATTTATCTGATTTTTGATAATTAAAAAATTAGTATTGTGTTAAAAGAAAAGTTAGCTATGGAACAAGGATTTATCAAGGCAAATCGCTCAAAGTAATTAATTTAATGTATCTCAATGCATGTAAACATGCAACGTGTCAACTGTTTACGAAACGGAGACGTCACACATAGACGCCATTACTATTCTATCGTTTTGGTGTAAAGTTTAAATCGTATTCTTTAAAACGGTAATTTTTCTTTAAAAACCTGAATTCTTTTCGGAAATAAAATTTATTTTGTATAAAGCAGTCACCTACAAACATCGTGGAGTAGTTTTTGAAAGTCATCATCCCTATTGTACAGAGTTTCGTCAAGGTTCAAGTTTAATATTTCATCGATTTTTAATCATCAGTATGTACCTACATCATATTTGGTATGGTTTTTTCAAAATTGCCACTATCACATTACCTAGGTAGATTCTTGTCAACGCTATATGGGGCCTTTTGTACCCCTATGATAAAGCAATTTTTACATTTCGCACATAACCGTATAGTGTAGTGAATGCAAAAGATGATGCATTATTAAAATTTTTGTACAGAAGCCACACTCGATTATCTCTAAATCCCATTTTACTAAAATAAATTTATCGGCACATTTGTTCTATTGCCTGCTATATATAAGTCAGATTAAAACAGTTTGACATTACACTAATAAATTCATTTCGTAGATATTTTTGATGTATAACCAGTAAATGCACGTCAAATTACTGCAAATGAATGACAAATGAATCCAGTTTGTATGTCGAGTTTCTGTAGCGAACCAATTGATGGAAATGATAAACTGTAACATTATTTATTTTAAATAATGTCGGACAACGTTACCACCCATCCTGTACGTTATGCCTGAACAACGTCAGACATCAGATTGGTAATTTTAAAAATGGCAACAAATTGAGGGAACACTCCCATTAATGGATACCTTTTCGAACGTGCCATTATACAAATGCAACAACGATCAGCAAATGTTTAAACGCCTGGCCGTGTTTGTTTTGCACGACCGTGCAAAGTTAGATAATTGCATTTCCTGCATTCGAAGGAAAGCTTAATGAGACGTTAATGCAGGAATTATTGCCAGGTTAGCGTTCTTAACTGCAAAAGAAATGTTCATGTCTTCCGGTTTACGAATTATGTACATTAAAAAAGTTTTAGTACGTTTGCGGTATTCACGTAAGATTAGTGTTTCTGTTGACCGGCGAAACTATAATAATTTCCTTAATTTAGGTAATGGGCACTGTCAATCAGATTCCGTTGTTATTTCAAGTTGAACCTTTGTCATTGACCTTTTAATAACTGTGTAACGGTAACAACCGTAACCCAAGTTATTCAATTAAATAAAAGATTGCACAGTAAACAACGAACTAGGGTTTATACAAAAACCGGTTTTCGAATAGTAATTTTTCCAGAAAACCGGTTTTAACTGGTTTCGAATTTTTATAAAAAATTTTTTTGCTCGAATATTCTGTAATTCGAATAAAAAATTTTAACAGAAAATTTAGTGATTAAAAGCAGTTTTTGACTGAAATTATTTACTGTTCAATTTTATTGATAGTAAAATTTTTTTATGCAATTTAGTAGAACAAAGAAATAATAGTTGACCAGGATTAAATAACTTTAAAAACAATAATTCGTTGTTTATGCATAATTTTCACATATAAGGATGTAAATATTTTTATAATAGTGAAACGAGTTATTCAGCAAAGGGTTCGAATAAATAAAAACAATATATTTTCATATTTTTATAATAACCGTAGATATTATTTTTTTAAAAAACAACCATATTAGATACA
>NW_020438978.1:619800-624494 GCF_000699045.2 Agrilus planipennis | reverse complement strand
TATAAAAAAAAATTCTTTTAAGTGTTATTCATCATACATTGAAAACCGATCTACTAAAAAACCGGTTTTCGAATTTCATAATTTTGTTCAAAAAACCCTAAAACGAACATTTCTAAATGCCTTAATTTAGAAGAAGTAAAAGAGACAAAAGTAAAAATGTATCTCTTCAGGAAGGTAGGGAGAAAAAACGTATCTATTGGAGAAGTCGATGAGAACATAGGTCCTGGACAGTAGTGATTCAAAACGGGGTCTGTAGCGTACCCCAATGCCCGCTAGAGTCTTCCTGGAGGTAGTAACAGATTTAGAAGTAAATAGGGGGGAACATTGAAGCATTTGTGAGGGGCACCCGTAATTAGGGTTGCCATCCGTACTTTATTATAAAGTATTGTACTCTATTTCGACTGTGCGTACGTTATACTTTACAAGACACATAAAGTACGCAAAAATACTTTATTTTAGGCCTTAAGTAAACATCGTAATTTTGTAAGCGATTATTCGAAATTCAGAGTATTTTTACATCAATTATATAGCACAATACAATATTTTTGAGAATGTTTGTAAGTGCGGAACAACCTGATTTCCCAAATGTATTCAAAGTACTGTCAGTTTTGCTGTCCATTCCGGCCTTTTCAGCATTTACAGAAAGAGTATTCTCTGTTATGAACACAAAGTGGCGGGAGGACATGAATAAAGCTTCATTAAAACTAATTAAAAATGAACTTTTGGTTTACATAAATCTTTGTTTATCAGCTTTAGAGGCTATTAATGTATTTAAGAGCGACAGCAATTTGTTACTAGCTGCTGGGTGTAACAAAAAATATGTTTTTAAAAACAAAAAATAAAATACTTTATTTATATGCTGAGTACTTTTTTTAACCATTTAGCCGAGAAATACTTTATGTAAAGCCTGAAAAGGTGGCAACCCTACCCGTAATATGTACCTAAATATTTAGGGAATTATTATAATATAAATAATTGAGACTATAATTAACTAACCATAATTAAAATTTAACGTATTTGAGTTAATATAGATTAGGTTTTTTTACGTGCTCCGTTTGGCTCCAACCACCTTGTTTTCATATATATACGTATATACAGGTAAATTGGCTTAGATGGATGAAGGGATTTAGGTATCCTCAAAGATATAAGCGACGAGGATGTCCTCTACATCTCTACAAGGGACTTTTTGTGTTTATTTCGTCTGTATCAAGCGAAAGCATGATAATAACATCTATAATGTAAAAATATTTACCGATAATTAGTTTAGGAATTAGTTTAGGTTACTAGCTAGCGCGAAAGAAGTAATTCTTATACTGATAATATTCCGCAACACCGATAAAAAATTGTGTTGACCTTGTAATGTTAGTAAGGATCTTTTGTTAATTTTGACTACATACTTAGTGAGAATTGTTTACCCCTGAGAAAGCTTTACACTTAGGGAAAAACGTTAAAGGAATCTTCGCCCCAGAATGCTTGTTTTTTGTTCAAACCTGTAGATTGTTATCAGACTTTCATAGGGGTACAAAATAAGTGAACAAATAATCTGAAACTAAATATGCTTGATTTTATTGACACGTGCAAACAGCGATTTTTTGAAAAAGTATTAAATATCTCAAAACCTATGACTAAACATACATACAATTTAGACATCTTTTAGAAATGAGTTGGTCGTGGTTGCTGTTGTCACCTCTCGTAGTTTAGTGGTCAGAACATTGGTGCGTGAAGCCAAAGGTCCCGGCTTCGATTCCCGGCGGGGGTGTTATGACAGCAACAAATTTTCCCTCATTAATTTGAGGTAGCGTATAGTGGGTAAAAAAAAATCAAAAATTAATTTTCAGAATGATATTTCATATATCTCAAAACCTGTTGAGTTTTGGCAGGTAATGCTTATCAAAAATTATGTACAAGTCTTAGAAAAATCCAAGGAACAATGAAATATAGGGTGTTCCATTTAAAATAACAAACTTTTACCTCATACCTAACGTAATCATACGTCCCGTTTTGAACAGGACCATCCCTCTTTTTATGATTATCGGTCCCGTTGTCACTAAAAAATGCTCCAAGACACACAATTGTCCCGTTTGCCGTTCGAAAATTATGAAAGTCAATTCGACTCAGAAACATACCAATCAGTTTTTTACATTTACGGTTCATAGTTCAATGGTGAAATTGAAAGATAATGACATTGATATTTATGAAAATTTGTGATAAGTACGGCTACAGCATTTTGTAAAACAAGCCGTGAATATCTGGAACAATGGTTTTATTAATTGTGATAAAGATACAGAAGTATTTGACGAATTTTTGTTAATTATCTAAATGTTTCCACAGAAACACTTTCACGCCAACAATGTTCAACATGAAAACTTTTAAATTTAAATTGAATATGTTTTTTGTTTGCCTCCTACAAATGCCTCAGTAGAAAGTGTATTTTGTATTATGAACAAATTGTGGACTTCTGAAAAACCCCAGTTAGAGATTTTAGTTCTGAAGGCGATGTAGATAACTAAGGTGATTATAAAAAAAAAGTGCTAAGAATTTCATTGTTATTTACAAGCATCATCAGGTGTATTAAAACAAATTCGTTCCTGTAACAAATATAAATATTATTTTGTATAATATTTTCAATTTATAATAAAATCTAACTTTTTCTAAATAAAAAACATTAAAAAATGTGTTCTTTGCTTTTAATTGATAAACTGCCAATTGACCGATATCCCGTTTTGAGTAAGAAAATAAATGGTCACGTTACTCAACCAATCCGATGGAACTTGAAACTTGACGAAACTGTTGTACAAACTAGAGTGGGTAGATCGGCTTGCATCTGTTTCGATGATTTAGGGAGCCAGACCATAGGTTCAATCTTAATGGAGGGGGGGCTCTTAAAAACAAACCAAACTAAGACAAGTCCCTGAAAGACGGCAGCAGCTCTCGTAGTATTCAGAGTAGCAGAGATAACGAGGATCGGTATGGCACTCTGATGCACAATATTGCGATGTGGAAGGCAACGGGAAACCACCACATTATGGTATTCCAAGTAATACTCACCGAAACAAAATGGTGACGTCCTCTGGAGTAAAGCACTCCGGACGTAAACTAGTTCCCCATTCGGATGCCCGGGCGGGGACTACCTCGGGGGATATCATCAATAAGAGGAATAGGGGTAGGTGCAATATTTCACGAGTCGGAGCGTGGAATGTTAGGACAATCAGGCAAGTAGGGAAATTGGAAAATTTTAAAAGTAGAGATGAAAATGAATGGAAGTCCTTTGGCCCGAAACTGGAGACTTTTGGAGTGGAGATTTTAGAATGATATATACAGGATCGGTGGAAGGTAATTCGGGGGTAGGAATTGTAATGCGTAGGAAAGTAGGGCAGAGTGTAGAAAATTATTTACTAAAAAGCGATAGGATAGTTATGGTTAAATTAAACTCGAAGCCGGTAAAAACGGTATTAGTCTAGGTCTACATTATCTTACAGTGATGAAGACGTAGAAGCGGTTATGGAAATATAGAAGACGTGTTAAGTTTAGGAAAAGGGCAGGAAAACCTAATAGTTGTAGGAAACTTCAACGCAGTAATAAGTTAATTTATAGTGGGTGCAGTAGTAGGTTCTTTTGGATTAGGCAACAGAAATAATAGGGGAGATAGGCTGATAGAATTTTGGGATAAATATATAATTTAACCGTCGCGAATACTTTATTCAACCATCATGTTAGGAGGCGCTATACGTAGAAGATGCCAGGTGATCTAGGGAGATATCAGTTAGATTACATACTTGCTCAGTAAATATTTAGAAATCAAGTGAAGGAGTTTTAGGAATTGAAAATTCTGAAAAAGAGGGAAGGTAGGAGACGTCTTGACTTAGAAAGGCTAAAATGTAACAAAGCGCGTGATAGACTAGGTAAAAGAACAGACGAAATATTAAAGGCGGCGGGAGAAACGAATGACAGGGACATAGAGACAGAATGGAATTGCATTAAAACGTGCCTAAAGTCAGCAGCTACAGATATTCTAGATCTTAAACAAAACGAAAGTAGGAAATTTTGGAAAACAAATGAGATCGTAGGATTAATAGCAGAAAGACGGAAATACAAACGCAAAATACCGTGGATAGAGAGGGCTACAAATAAAGAAGGAATAAGAGAACAGAGGACTCTATGGATGTCAATAATAAAATAGGCGAGATAGGTTGGTAGGACACCTTTTCGGCCATGAAGGTCTAGTCAGAGACATATTAGAGGCATAAACGGAATTTATGAGAGGTTGTTCTAGTTTTAAGGAAATGCGAGGATTAGCTCGGGATATGAAAGAGTAGACGTGCGTGTCCAACCAGTCTTAGGATTCACGACTTTATAATGATGACGTTACTCATACCGCAATTAATGAGCACCCTGTGTATGCAAAAATATTTGTCGGCCATACTCCTTAAAGGATCAAGCAACTTTGTATTTAATTTTTTGTCTAATATTATCTTGTAAGGAGGTATTGTTCAATATCGCACTAATTGGACACCGTGTATGCATATCTCTAAATAAACAATTTAGCGAAAAAAAAATCGGTTGTCTGTAAAGTCGGTTTACTGACGATAGTTGAACGTGACAACGTCATAAGAAAATACTGATGGAATGGTTTCATTTTTCAAAAGAAAATTTTAATTTTATTTGTTTGATAGATATTTTGTATGGATATAGAG
>NW_020438978.1:616525-618648 GCF_000699045.2 Agrilus planipennis | reverse complement strand
CCCACTACACACTTCCTCAAATTAATGAGGAAAAATTTGTTGCTGTTGTCACACCCCCGCCGGGAATCGAACCCGGGCTCTTTGGCTTTACGCGCCAATGCTCTGACCACTAAGCTACGAGAGATGACAACAGCAACAACGACAAACCCGGCGGGGGTGTGACAACAGCAACAATTTTTCCTCATTAATTTGAGGTAATGTGTAGTGGGTAAAAATTGAGAATATTTCATATTAAATATGTTTTAAAAAACATATGTTTCGACTAGGCTATGTCATTTCCAGGTTTGCGTATTGCAAATTAAACGTAAGTTACGTTATTACGTATTACACTTTCAAGATTAAGACCAAACCAGGATAACATCGTTTGTGAATAAAATTGTGGGCTGGTTTTCTTGATGAGATAGGTTCAGGATTGAAACGATTAAAATCAGTTATTGAATAAAATCATTATCTCAATCCTGATTTTAATAAATCTGAATTTTTTTTTTTTGAAAACAATTATAATTAATTAAACAAATTGAAGTTAGTTGGACACTTGANATGAAATATAATATTATCTCGACTCCAAAAGCATTTGGAATGTAATATATAACTAATATTATAAATGCGTGATATAGCAGTATTAGCATGTAGCAAGGAGGAGGAAATAAAATGAAAGCGATACATACTGACAATACAGTAATGTATGAAAATAAATAAAAATAAAGCAAAAATACTGATATGCAAGGGAAAAAAAGTAGGGAAAGAGCGAATATAAAGATAAGAGATGGAAAATTACAAGAAGTGGCTGATTTTAGGTATCTAGGAAGTTCGATAAGTCAGGACGGAAGGAGTAGTAGGGATATACGGCAGAGGATAATGCAGGGTCGTGTCTCCTTCAATAAAAAGAACTTCTATGCTCGCGAACGTTTAATTTAGAAATTCGAAAAAGGTTGTTAAAGGTGTATGTTTGGAGCGCGGCTCTGTACGGATGCGAAACATGGACAGTGGGTGCGACGGAAAAGAAAAGGTTAGAAGCGTTCGAAATGTGGTGTTACAGGCGAATGATGAGGATACCGTGGATAAAGAAGGTTAGAAATGAAGTGGTATTAGAAGGAATAGGAGAACAGGGAACTCTATGGAAGTCAATAAAAAATAGTCGAGAAAGGTTAGTAGGCATGAAGGTCTAGTCAGAGACACATTAAAGGCAGAAACGGAAGTTAGGAGGGGTAGAGGTAGACCTAGACTAGGTTACTGTTTGCAAATAGTCAAGGATGTGGGTTGTGCTAGTTTTAGGGAAATGCGAAGATTAGCTCAGGATAGAAAAGAAAAGTTAGGAGAAATAGAGGTAGACCTATATTAGATTATTTTTTTCAAATTTTCTCATTCAAGATTACGAGGACAAAGGTGATTTCTTTTTGTTAGGTTAGGTTAGGTTGTCTTTTGTTACAAGGGACTCGATTTTTTTGTTTTAGATATATCTATATCTAGCGTTTTTTCCTTTATAACTTAAATGGTTCCCTAAATATCGTAAATTGGCAACATCTTCTAGTATTATATTAAACACTTTAAAAAAGTGAACAGTAGTTAATATTCTAGTTTTTTATCTTCTATTTTTATATAAAGCTAAGTCTACATTTGCTTCCCTTGCATACCAACGTTTTTGTTTTACTTTTAGTAATTTTCAATTTTCAGAACAAACAGAATAGCTCAAAACCCCAACGCCAAAACACGACACTGTAGTTGTCCGAAGCAACATATTCTTACTGATGGACATAATATTAATATTAATAACCTTAAGTTAGTTAAAGAAGTTAGGAATAATCGTTTACTAAACAGTTTTGAAAGTTTATACATTTATAAAAATAAACAAATTGTTCTTAACAATGACAACGGTCCCATCCCTGGATCTCCGCTATTTAGTTTAGTTTAATTACGTTTATGATGATGATGTTAAGGTCCATTGAACATCTACCTTGTTGGCTTCGGGTCATGTTCACTGAACCTTAACAACTATCAGTATAAATTAGGATTAGTTCTCATTTAGGTTTAGTTTACTTCAGTCCCTGAAGAAGGTAACTTTGTTACCGAAAAGTGCTTCGGACAACTACAGTGTCGTGTTTTGGCGTTGGGGTTTTGAGCTA
>NW_020438978.1:598091-615923 GCF_000699045.2 Agrilus planipennis | reverse complement strand
TTTAGTGTCTTTTGGTGTTAATACTAATCAAATACCAAGAAAACACTAACATTAACAAATAACAATTTATAACAATAACAACGAAAACACAAGTAACAAAAAGGCACAAGGAGTGAAACATAAAAACGAGAACAAAGTGACAAAAAGAACAAGATAACAAAACAGTAACAATAACAAAGACAACAACAATCAAACAGAGAAGATAAAAGCAGGAACACTTACAAATGGTAGCAGTAGACGGTAGACGGTAGACTGTGTAAAGATAAGTTTTTTTTTTTGTTTAGATTATGCTCGAGGAGGGGAAATCTTCAAAAGACACCGCCTGAAGGGAGGTAGTGTCGGATTCTTACCCACTAAAACCCCTCCTCGAGCGGGGAGATAAACCCTGTGGATTATTCATCCCCGGAAAGAAAGTGGATAAGCTGGGGATTGGGGATAGGTTTGAGATGGGAAATGGGTTAAGAGTGTGGGTAGAAGGGAGTGTTGGGGAAGAAACCGAAGTAGGTGGTCCATCTTTGAAATACTGGATGGACACTCGCGTTAAAAAGCGATAGTAAAGATAAGAATTTTTGAGAGTATTTATAGGACAGGGTTGTTAGTAGATTTGATAGAAGGTTCTAGAAGGAAAAGTAGTGAGAGAGAGGGTGAAGACACTAGTTTGTAGGAATACGTAGAATTAAGTAGTATAGAGTTCAAGAGAAAGCAATTAAGGGTAAAACCAGATATTATATGGGAGTGCATGCAGGTATGGTTGAAGTTGGATTTCCAGGTAAAAGTGATTGAAAGAACTATAGAGTTTAGATTGAAAGGAAACCAAAGTATTTACAAGATTAGAAATTGAAATGAAATAATATTTGAAATGCAATGAATTTGAAGTAAAATAATGAAAAATAATGCTTAAGAAATATCTACAAAAAATATATACAATTGTCCGCCACATTATTAATTATCCGCTCGTCCTGATCCATGTCTTTCTGTGATTTTATGCTGGAGCAGTCATTATCCAACCACACGATAGTCTTTCACTCCATTTTTTAACTCATCCGTAGTGTTGCTTTCTAACGTTTCGCTAACACTGGTAACTAGCTTCTTCATAGATCCGGGTCTTTCCATTTCCAATGCGGGATGTGACCTTTACTAATTTCTCATACTTGTGAAAAAATTTTTTTTCAATAAATCAATGCATTAGGTATCTCTTTTCTAGTTTTGGATTTCATTTTGGATCATTATTATATGTGTATGCGGTATCATATTAATATACTTACAGATGTTTTATGTTTATATTTTCTTCTTTTAATGTCGTATTTTACTGTAATAACTTTTCCAATAACACCACAAAAATTGAAAAAAGAAAGTGTTAGGTGACCAATGTAATCTACAATAAAATCAGTTGTAACTACAAAAAATTGACCGCCACATTTCTAAATCTTTTGAATTACAGGGAAAAGTATAAAATGGTTTTCTTTTTTTTAAATACAATTCCAGAGATTTTAAGCTTAAAAAAGTTATATGTTTCAAGCAATTGTAAAATTCTTATTTAATAAAACGACATTGTCCGGATATTTTATACTGAAACTAATCCCTTTAAATTTGATTCGGAGAAGGTACGTCTTTAGGCGAGAAGTTTTAAACGACTGGTTGAAATTGTGTTAATCTATTACTGTATCTATAGTTATCAATTTTAAACCATGAATCCCTCCCAAATATTTATCTTAAATATAAAAAAGGTATCCATGTAAATCGTATTAATATTAAAAATAAGGACAATTATTAAATAAATATAAAAAACATTTAATGGATTTCTTTTTGCTNATGAGGTAACAATTAGGTTTCCCAGAAAATTTGATAGGGCATTCGTTACGTGTGCCTCATTTTGGCCAACCTAATGGGGGCCTCTTAAAGTAATAATTAGGCTTTCCATATTTCGGTTTGCCTCAGTGTTTCCTAATTGGGTCCGCATTCGTATTTAGGAATGCCTAAATAGAATTCTAGTCGGGATTGTGAGAGATAACAATGGATGGTACAACTTCAGAGAAATGTAGACGGATACACACCTAGTTCCTGACATTTTTGCTAAAGTATATTAGTATTGTGCACAACCTGCGCCCTTATACTGCATTACTTACGTATTATGTCCTGCCGCTCCTTCCACAATAAGCTAAACTGCGCCCTCCCTTTCTTCTCCGTCTAATATCTCACGATACTGCAATTCCGGAAAGAAATATTTTAACTTAACGTTCTTTAAATTAACAATGATTATTATTATTTGTACATTTTAAAACGTAAAGACTCTGTGATATCACCTGGTGGGAATGAAACACAATACAATTTTAAATGTTTTTTTGTTATGTAGGATTTCTAAAAAATACAATACACGTGTTCTTGGCTCATTTTAATTTATAGATATATATATTTTGATTTTGGACGACCAACTGATTTTTATTAACTTTAAATTAACATATGTACAAGTATGTATGTGACAAAAGCTAGTTAACAGTCGGCAGGTTGTTTGCTACAGATCTCGAAATAAAATTATATTCTAATGACACCTTCAAACTGCATAACGAGATTTTTCGAGAAAAAATGAAGACTTCTAGAAATTCGTTACAATCCCGAGTGGAAATTAGTTAGTGGATTGGATCCGATACGAATCAGAATTGCCTGAAGATTGATCAGAAATAAATCAGGCTTTCTAATCCGGGTATGATCGAAAATCGTTACGCCATATATGATCAACATAGGATCCATTTGAAAAATCCATGTCGGATCTGTTTATAAGATCCATGACGGATCCGTTTCAGAGATCCATGCTAGACCCATTCAACAGATCCATTCCCATCAAAATAATAATTTAAATAAGCAAACTATTTGCTAATTAGTCATNATTTAGCCTTAATAGTGTAAGTTGAATTTAAATTTCACTTACCATTTTAGTGTCTTTTGGTGTTAATACTAATCAAATACCAAGAAAACACTAACATTAACAAATAACAATTTATAACAATAACAACGAAAACACAAGTAACAAAAAGGCACAAGGAGTGAAACATAAAAACGAGAACAAAGTGACAAAAAGAACAAGATAACAAAACAGTAACAATAACAAAGACAACAACAATCAAACAGAGAAGATAAAAGCAGGAACACTTACAAATGGTAGCAGTAGACGGTAGACGGTAGACTGTGTAAAGATAAGTTTTTTTTTTTGTTTAGATTATGCTCGAGGAGGGGAAATCTTCAAAAGACACCGCCTGAAGGGAGGTAGTGTCGGATTCTTACCCACTAAAACCCCTCCTCGAGCGGGGAGATAAACCCTGTGGATTATTCATCCCCGGAAAGAAAGTGGATAAGCTGGGGATTGGGGATAGGTTTGAGATGGGAAATGGGTTAAGAGTGTGGGTAGAAGGGAGTGTTGGGGAAGAAACCGAAGTAGGTGGTCCATCTTTGAAATACTGGATGGACACTCGCGTTAAAAAGCGATAGTAAAGATAAGAATTTTTGAGAGTATTTATAGGACAGGGTTGTTAGTAGATTTGATAGAAGGTTCTAGAAGGAAAAGTAGTGAGAGAGAGGGTGAAGACACTAGTTTGTAGGAATACGTAGAATTAAGTAGTATAGAGTTCAAGAGAAAGCAATTAAGGGTAAAACCAGATATTATATGGGAGTGCATGTAGGTATGGTTGAAGTTGGATTTCCAGGTAAAAGTGATTGAAAGAACTATAGAGTTTAGATTGAAAGGAAACCAAAGTATTTACAAGATTAGAAATTGAAATGAAATAATATTTGAAATGCAATGAATTTGAAGTAAAATAATGAAAAATAATGCTTAAGAAATATCTACAAAAAATATATACAATTGTCCGCCACATTATTAATTATCCGCTCGTCCTGATCCATGTCTTTCTGTGATTTTATGCTGGAGCAGTCATTATCCAACCACACGATAGTCTTTCACTCCATTTTTTAACTCATCCGTAGTGTTGCTTTCTAACGTTTCGCTAACACTGGTAACTAGCTTCTTCATAGATCCGGGTCTTTCCATTTCCAATGCGGGATGTGACCTTTACTAATTTCTCATACTTGTGAAAAAATTTTTTTTCAATAAATCAATGCATTAGGTATCTCTTTTCTAGTTTTGGATTTCATTTTGGATCATTATTATATGTGTATGCGGTATCATATTAATATACTTACAGATGTTTTATGTTTATATTTTCTTCTTTTAATGTCGTATTTTACTGTAATAACTTTTCCAATAACACCACAAAAATTGAAAAAAGAAAGTGTTAGGTGACCAATGTAATCTACAATAAAATCAGTTGTAACTACAAAAAATTGACCATTATGCATTGTTAATTATACATTACCACAGTAATAACTGACCTTGTTTCAGCTTCGCTAATTTTTAAAAATCGGTAAGGTTATATAATAATTATACATATGTATAATAAGTATTACAATTTCATTTCGTAGTTCACTATGTTAATATGTGTTTTATCTAATAAAAGTAAATGAATAAATTACAGCTTAAAAGCAAAAGTGGCTAGTGGATATTATTGTTGAAGCTGATTACGTTGCAAGTCAAAAATTATCTATGAACTCATTGCATTACATCACCATCCTTTTATGGATACCTATGTGGTTAATGCAGTATAATTAGAGATTGAAGCACAATTCGCCAGCAAAGGGTCGTATTTAATCGATAGGTGCATAGTTTATCAATTATCATATTTATTTAGTGGCCTCTGTTTGATGAAAATTCATAATCAAGGAATAGCATTTTCGACAAACCGTTGACTTCTTTGGATGGGCTTGAGTTTGGTACTGAACGTCCTAAATTTTACAAAATGTGATTAAATATTCATGGTACCTACTATGAAGTGGTAGGACACATAAAGAGGCACTAAGTGTGTCTGTTAATTGATAAAAATCTTAATAACTTTTTATTCATCTATAAGCAAAAGCACAGAAGTATAAAAAATAACGGACAGACAGACACACGACTAATCTTGTAAGGGTTCCGTTTTTCATTCGGTCGTACGGAACCTTAAACCGAAAACCAACTTAGCATTGTAATTGAAAACAAAAACATGTTTTCTGATATGTTCAAACTGCAAATGTAAATTTGTTACATAGAATATTGTTTTGTTAAAAGATTTACCAAGTTATGTTCAGACCATAAACCTCTTTTTAATTTTCCTGTAATCTGTTTTCTGTATTTTTTTCAAAATTTTAGGTTTAATTTTGGAAAATAGGGGGGGGGGTGGTATTGTTAATTCATTTCATTTATTTTCTTAGATAACTAAAACTATTTTAAAATTATAAAATAAATATTTCAGACCGTTACAACAAGCCTTTTCATTTGATACGCCACACGGTACAGTTAGCAAATTTTTTTTTAAATTTCGTATTGGTGCCCTAAAAATGATCCCCATGTTGAAACTAACAAAAAAAGTATTGTATTAAAATAAATAAAAGTAAAACAAAAATACTGGTATGCAAGAGAAGAAAAAGGAGGGAAAGAGCGAATGTAAAGATTAGAAGAAGTGGCTGATTTTAGGAATCTAGTCAGATAAGTCCGGACGGAAGGAGTAGTAGGGATATAAAGCAGAGGATAGAGCAGGGATCGAGTCGCCTTTAATAAAAAAGAAGTCACTTGTATGCTCGGGAATGATTAATTTAGAAATTTGAAAAAGATGGTTAAAGGTGTATACTTGGAGCGCAGTCTTGTACGGGTGCGAAATATGGACGGTGGGAGCGACGGAAAAAAGCTTAGAAGCTTTCGAAATGTGATGTTACCGGTAAATGATGTAGATACCGTGGATAAAGAAAGTTAGAAATAAAGAGGTATTAGAAAGATTAGGAGAAAAGAGGACTCTATGGAAGTCAATAAAGAATAGGCGAGATATGTTGGTAGGACACCTTCTCAGGCATGAAGGTCTACTCAGAGAAATATTAGATGCAGAAACAGGAGTTAAGAGGAGTAGAGGTAGACCTACATTAGATTACTGTTCGCAAATAATTAAGGATGTGGATTGTTCTAGTTTCAGGGAAATGCGAAAATTAGCTCAGGATAGGAAAGAGTGAAGGTGTGTGTCCAAGCAGTCTTAGGATTGACGACCTTATAATGATGATGATGATGATGACAGAGAAGACGAAATTACTGTTAGATTTCCCTTATTTTAACCACGGTAAAGAATTTTTCCGAATGTAAATATATTGGGTTGTGTTTATCAAATACAGAAAATGGCATATCCTTTAACGATATATCATTTGCTGAGGATACAGTTAACGAGCGTTAGATTGCATCCTCAATTTAAGATATTTATGCAAACGATAGTTACATGTTTGTATTATTTTAATGTTTACGATTAGAGCATTATTTTCTGAAAATTATGCGCCGTTAGATTGTGCCCGTTCAATTGGTTTATATTAAAAGTGGGCGACCTCTGCCTGGTGAATTATGCTCAGTTTGGCTAATTCTTTATGTCGTAATGCAACCTTGTTGGCTTTGGGTCAGAGTCATGGCAACAATAAATACGGTGCGGCGATTTGCAATTAATATTTTTTAAATCGTTAGTATTGCCATAACGGGGCAAATTGCAGTCTTAGAATGTACACGTTCACTTATGATCTGTACATTCTGCCCATACAATAATTACTTTGAATTCGAGTTCATATTTTCTTGGTGTGGAAAGATTTGTTGGATATCTAATAGTTGAAAGTATCTAACATATTTGTTACTACTTATACGAGGTCTGTTCAAAAAGTATTGCGAATTTTCTCTCTTTTGTTTATAGTGACAAGTTCGGTCATGTTGATGTTTTAGTTAATTTTTGGCAGCTGCTTTGCTTGCACGTGTTTTGACTCGTCTTAGATCTTTACCTATTCCAAAAAGTGGATCAAATAATCTGTATCGAACTTTGTGTGAAAAACAATTTTTGAAATGCCAATATTATGGAAGCGAAAAAAAGTAGCCAATCTATTTTACAAAATAAATATTAAATTTTTTGAATTGTTAAAATGATTGAAAAATAATTGAAATTTAAATCTAAAATTGAAAAAAAAAAATCATTCAATATTCCTCATATTTGCAATAATCTTCAATATTATCTACAAATTCAATAATTTCCGACAATCTGAGAGCAAGAATTTTTAAATTTTATTAAAATTAAGTAAGTAAGTTGATATATATTAAAGTGGTCGATTTCTGATATATTTAAAAATTATATTTCAATAAAATAAAAAGATTTTAAATTAAAATTTTGAATGAAAATTAATGAAATTCATTACATCAGAAACGGAGTAAAGAAGTCACTTCTATGCTCGCGAACGGTTAAATTATAAATTCCAAAAAGGTTGCTTGGAACCGGCGCTGTACGGGTGTGAATCATTGACAGGGTTCGAAACGTGGTGTTACAGGCGAATAATGAGGTAGAGGATACCGTGGATAGAGAAGGTTAGAAATGAAGAGGTATTAGAAAGAGTAAGGGAACAGAGGACTCTATGGAAGTCAATAAAAAATAGACGAGATAGGTTAGTACGACATCTCCTCAGGCATGAAGGGCTAGTCAGAGACATATTAGAGGCAGAAACGGATGTTAGGAGGGTAGAGGTAGACCTAGATCAGATTAGTTTTCGCAAATAGTTAAGGAAATGGGTTACTCTAGCTTTAGGGAAATACGAAGATTATCGCAGGATAGGAAATAGTGTAGGTGCGTATCCAACCAGTCTTAGGACTGACGACCTTATGATGATGATGATACTCTCTTTGACTGTTTTAACAAAATAGTACTCTGTCAAAGTCGTGGGGACCCCGTTATCCTTATGTGTCTCGAGCGTCTTATAGGTTAAAAACGGCCCTGGTACCCTGTACTTACGATATGTTTACTTATTGTCTAACAAAACAGTGCCGTTGGAAATGAGTGTCATATTCTAATAAATTTACGAGCGGTATTTCATACAATGCACTTGAGTACATGCTACACTTATTGTAGATACGTAGTACGGCTGCTGTGTTCGTACAGGTAGATTTGAACAACGAATTTGCGTCATATCGAAGGCGGTAGATATTAGAGTAGAAGTAATAGGTACCATAGCCGTTAGTTTTTATTGTATTGATGTTTTGTACAACTTCTCAGCGTCCATCGAATACCAATATTAGGTGCGATCTTTAATAAAGCAGAGGTACAAGTAGACAAGTAAAATAGTCTCAATCATTTTATGATTGACACGCTTGAGGTCAGCAATCCTTGAAGTGACTTTGTTTTTAAATTTTTGTTTCGCTTACAATAAATTTTTAGTGACAGGTAAGTGTACTCGAGATTAAAAGGAGATAATATAAAAAAATAGCATTAACTTTACCATCATAATTATATGTACTTACTAACAAGTTAAAAATATGAAGCTTCTTTTAACTTTAACATTACTTACCGATCTTAAAATTGAAATTGCGTTAATAAAGATAATTAAAAGTGGTCGAAACACGTATTGCAGTAACTAGGGTGAGTTTCTTTTTGGATTATTTGTTTAAAATTGAATGGTACTAACGAATACTGTTAGAGTATTTGATATAAGTATAAAAACCAAGCGTTGTTCGAGCAGTCGAATTATTTGACGGTTATAATTGTCTCTTTGCACGCGCTCCTATCATGGAGAAAAATTCCATGTTTGAGTCACACAGTGCACACATCCTTAAAGCTTCTACTTGATTACTTATTAATAAAGTTTGTGCTTAACAATCCATAACTATTATTCAATAAATACAATTTTAATTACTAATTTTTTGATTGCTGCCAATGTGATGTATGAAAGTTTTCAACTTACACAGTCCATTAAAAATATTGATATAAGGGCAGATAAGGGCCAAATCTAAGAAATAATTTTTAGCTTGGTTTTGTGATTTTTTTTCACTTATGATTTTGAAAGTGTATGATCTTTATGATAAATTAAACTTTTTTGGAATTGGCATAACAATTAAAGGCATCTTAGTTGAAGGTATATGTAGTTCTAAAAAAAACATGGAAATGCTATCGATTTTTTCACTTACGCTCTTTTGCATATACGTAGAAGACGTTATCACAAGTTCTTATAAAAACAATGGGCTTCAACATTTAAAATCATTTATCAAATTTCATCAAAGTTACCAGCGGATTTTGGGAAATTTATGACTAATTTGACCATTCCATTCATTTTGTCTGTTAGTAGAACTGCTCGATTTTATGCTTGTTTTACTTGTCTCTGATGTAACATATGTAACATTCAATTCAGTAGTCTGAGAGGTAGAACTAAGATAATCATAAAGGCTTTCGCAACCAGTAGGTAAACTGATGCTGTCCTGATTCACCGAGCGGCATGGTCTAGAGGTTTAGACCATCGTTTAGCATTCGGGAAGATGCCGGTTCGATTCCGGGTCGGTCTGTCTTGGTCCAAGTTTTTCTATGGTTTCCTTGGATCACTTAATCAAATGCTGGGGCAGTAATATTCCACAGATAATCTTTCATTATCTTCGGTCTTCATTTCGTCTGTTTCATCTTTCTCGGCGTAGTCCGGAAGGACTGCCCGCCCACCAGCATTAGTGGCTGGTGGGAATGAAACACCCAAAAGTTTAGTTTTTGTCCTGATTCTAGCCTAAAAGCCTTTTCACACTAGCGGCTAGTGGCGCCACTGCAGCGCAACCAATCGCGATAATGTATTTTTCGGGCGGCCGTTTTAAGGAACACTGATGGCTGCTACTACGTTAGGATAATAATTCACATAGTATAGTAGTATTCAGTTAAGAAGTGCAGACAGTACCCGAAAAGTGAATATAAACTCACCACTTTGCTTATTGTAAATTGTATAATGAAACAATAATCATAATAAATCATAATCCTCATCAGTCGTTTGTTTTTCTCTTCAAAGTCCGGAACATATACTTCATTTACTTTCTCTAGCAATGTGCCCCTTCCAATGTCTTGGATGCGCGCTGGCAAAATCGTAGATAGGGAGAAAAAAGCCCATTATACTCTCGACTCTTGTTCATTAAACATACTTTTTCATACAATACCTGTTAAAAGTTTTGTTCAATCATGAATAGTAGTGAGAGTCGAAAACAAGCGTTAAGGCCTTTAATATGTCTTCAAATATAAATAAATATCTCTTTGATATTTTCGGTAGTAAATAATAACAGCACATTTGAGCAAAGTAAGTGTAGTGGATAAAATGGTCAATTTTTTCGTGCTCTACTGTACCGAGTTTGGCCGATAGTTGCCTCCTTCCTTTTCTGGCGTAGTGCTGTTCTTTTCTATTTTACGCCGGTCAAACTGAAGGTCACATCGCTACAAAAAGCAAACGAAGTATACTTTTAATTTTTTTAATTTAATTATTGTATTTCCGTATTCGTCGCTAGTGTAATCCTAGATTGCTGGATAATTTTGCTATGAAATCTTCTGTATTTATGATATAAATTTTGTCATGTTGACCAACTTGCTGCTACTACTTGACCGAGCGACATGGGCTACAGGTTTAGTCCACTGCTTAACATTCAGGAGGTCGCCGGTTCGATTTCGGGTCCGTTTGCCTTGGACCAAATTTTTCTGTGGTTTCTTTGAATCACTTAGGCAAATGCTGGAGATGTAATATTCCATCATCATCATCATAAGGTCATCAGTCCTAAGACTGGTTGGACACGTACCTCCACTCTTTCCTATCCTGAGCTAAACTTCGCATTTCCCTAAAACTAGAACAGCCCACATCCTTAACTATTTGCGAACAGTAATCTAATCTAGGTCTACCTCTACCCCTCCTAACTCCTGTTTCTGCCTCTAATATGTCTCTGACTAGACCTTCATGCCTGAGAAGGTGTCCTACCAACCTATCTCGCCTATTTTTTATTGACTTCCATAGAGTCCTCTGTTCTCCTATTCTTTCCAATACCTCTTCATTTCTAACCTTTTCTACCCACGATATCCTCATCATCCGCCTATAACACCACATTTCGAACGCTTCTAACCTTTTCTTTTCCGCCGCTCCCACTGTCCATGTTTCGCACCCGTACAACGCCGTGCTCCAAACATACACCTTTAACAACCTTTTTCGAATTTCTAAATTAACCGTTCGCGAGCATAGAAGTGACTTCTTTTTATTAAAGGCGACACGACCCTGCGCTATCCTCTGCTTTATATCCCTACTACTCCTTCCATCCTCACTTATCTGACTTCCTAGGTATCTAAAATCAGCCACTTCTTCTAATTTTTCATCTCCTATCTTTATATTCGCTCTTTCCCTACTTTTTCTTCTCTTGCATATCAGTATTTTAGTTTTACTTTAATATTCCACAGATAATATTTCATTCTCTTCTGTCTTCATTTCGTTCTACTCATTTTCTCATCCTAACCACCACCTACCCATTCCCACGATTCCTGAAAGGAGGCTGAAGAGGGCCTTCATCCTTACCTCCCGGCGTAGTCCGGAGGGACTGCCCGCCCACCAGCATTAGGGGCTGGTGGGAATGAAACACCCAAAAGTTTTTTTTTTTAGAGGTAGAACTATGATATTAATAAAGGCTTGCGCGGCCAGTAGGTAAACTGATGCTGTCCTGATTTGGTTCTAAAAGTCGTCGTCGTTTGAAGGAAGCAACTCAAGCGATGACAACCTTTAGATACGAATCAGGACAGCATCGGTTTAAGAAAATTGTCTATAAATTTCTATCACTATCATTCGGTTAGTGTAGTAAATTAAAATATTATGAATTTTCATTTTTCTTAGATTTGTATTATTTCTTTGCAGGGTATCTTTTGGTAGCTCAAAAGGATCAATGGTGGAGACATTAATATACGAAACTCCTCTTCAAGAGGAACCCGAACCTAGTCCTATAGCTGAAAACCCGACACCATTTCCAGCGGACCAAGAACAAACGGAGTAAGTAACAGTTGTTGTGTTAATTATTTTAATTTTTTATACTTTGATGATCACCTTTTAAATAACTTCAAATAAAATTATTAAAAAATTCTTTTTCTATAATTATCGAAGCTCTACAAAGGTGAAAGTAAATTATTCTTTTGTAATAGTGAATAATATTTTCTTTGGAGTAAAACCATGTACTTTATTCTTCCATTATCTGATTTCATATATTTGCTTTCTTCCAAAACTATTTTACTTGTAATAAATTACAAAGAAACGTGTAACGAAGTAAAATGCGTTTCGACATCCTCAATGGGGAAGATTGTAAGAATAGATGGCGCTACACCTATAATCTATTTACACGTAAATTCCGTTTGAGATTAAGCTGATTAAGCAGTTTATTATTGAGAATCTAATTGGTACTTTCTGTGTAATGTATTTAGAGAAGTGCGAAATGGTTTTTTAAATGTGTTTAAATATTTTGATTTTTTTTAAATGTAAAACACAAAATAGATTTCCCTTTTTATTTTATATACTAAATGCAGAATACGAATTTTCTAAATACTTTTTTCAAATAAATACTATTTTGTTGTACCTATTTAATTTTCTACATTTACTTAAGTATAAAATATTTTGTAAGAAAACCTTGCAGGCATTTGCTCATTTTTTAAATATTGGAGTTTTTCCTAGACTAACAGTGGTGTTTATGCACTACAAGACCGGCTGCGAAGATTAAGTATGATTCATATATAGGTTGTCTATCTTTATATTATAGTTTCTTCAGTTCAGCAACAACTAAATCTTCTATATGCTTCC
The DNA here is from genome assembly GCF_000699045.2 of Agrilus planipennis. Taxonomy (NCBI): domain Eukaryota; kingdom Metazoa; phylum Arthropoda; class Insecta; order Coleoptera; family Buprestidae; genus Agrilus; species Agrilus planipennis. The sequence goes on along the minus strand of NW_020438978.1, from coordinate 603,224 downwards.
TTATTTGCCTTTGTCATCTGTCAAAGGCACTGATGCCAAAATAGTTTGTTTACCGTGAAATATCAGAGCCAAAATAGGGTTGAAAATAACACTATTGATGTAAAAACAACATCAATCATTTTATATCAAAATATTTACAACCCCATTTTGCTTCTGATCTTTTACACATTGTAATAAGAGAAAGAAATGAAATCCGTAGTTTCTAGTATGATAAGTGGTAATTTGGCAGATGCTGATATCAATTTGGAACTTCAAAATTCGATGGACCATGACATTGAACCCGGAAAGCAATATCCAATGTTTTAGATTATCCATTTCAAAGGACTGTAGGATTTTTTGGGCTTCTGTTAAATTTTTACCTTCAGTGGCCAATGCGAGCAACTTTCATTCATAATTTTATATAATATTTGATCGGTGACATTAGCAAAACTTTTAACGGCAAAAATGTATTTTGCATTTATGGATTTCTGTTACAAGGGTGGGGATAGGGAAGACCAAGAAATTGAATTAAGTAGTTCACAATCCTGATTAAGTTTACCAAATTAAGATTTTGATAAGGTTCGGAATAGCATTCTAATTATTTGAATATTTAAATCTGTAAATACTGACAAAAATTATTTGAAACTTAAGTACCCATCCAGGCAGAGCCGGACTGAAGATTTTGGCCCCGGGTACGATGTAACCAAATGGTCTGGTTTAGAAGGGAAAGTGCACAAATTTTAACAGCACTCGTTTTTAAATAAATTTAAGGTCTTTTGAGTCATTTGGTCCGGTTTGGCCCGGCATGTATTTGCACCCCACCAACCCGGGCCAGTCCAGCCCTGCATTCTGATATTAAAAATGTTAAACATCGGGATATTAAAACATCATAATGTACTGTTTCTAAGATTCCTGTTTCTTCTTTTTGTTCTTTGGGAGCTTGGACTATAATAACGACCTTCATCCCTATCATTAACGGAACTGTTATAAGAATTCAACCATTCAACTTTTAACTTTTACTATATTGGCTATTAAAAGATATCAGTTATTGAAGTTATACTTCTTTAGGCGCGTTATGAAAAACTGATGAGAGTGAAATTTCAAGATGCGCGCGCATCACTGTAACACAAAATTAACAGGATGAAGTTGCCCACTCAACCGAATTCATTAAGTCTCGGAAAAAAGCTACCAACGAAATAGAAATAAAACCTCTCTTAGTCGCGCATGTTGGTACGCTTGTCGCCTCTGATCACTGTTTTCATATTTATTTATAATATTTATCCACATGGTTTTAGTTTTTACAGTCACAACACGTGTTTTATTTTCATACAAGTGCGAATTATATATGTGGCAATAAAATATATTCAGTAGTGATTTAAATTGAATATTTGGATTAATATTATTTACTATTTGTGAATATTAGTGAAAAAATTGTGCTAAAATACTTTTTTAAGTGCTCCAATATAATTGAGGTTAGTTATCCCTATGTATTATTTATTGATATAAATTAAAATATCATTATTTAATATAATTAATACTAAATATTATTAAATTATCAATGTTGAATATTTATTATTGGTTATTTAATATTTACAAAATAAAGAAATAAATTTAATAGAACATTTAATAAAAAGTTCGTGACAAAAATTTAATAGATTATTTAAATATAATGTAAGACATCCGTTATTTGTTTTATTGTTTTTTATTACATACGTCTTTTCTTTATCATTGTGTGACAGAAGATTTTGACATGTTGTGTATTTTTCTATTTTTAATGATGCCAAAGAAGTATAACTTCTCACGCGCGTACATAAGTCTTTTTTTTATCATTGTGTGACAGAAGATTTTGACATGTTGTGTATTTTTCTATTTTTAATGATGCCAAAGAAATATAACTTCTCACGCGCGTACATAAGTACACGCACCCATTTTTTTTTTACAATTAAAAATACAGAACAGTTGCTTTTCGTAGATTTTTATCATCTCAAAAATCTTGGTATTTTGTGCACCAATGTATTGGTGTATGGTACAAATTATTAAAAACTGGAACAAATACCTACCATAAAAATTAGTATAGGTGTCTATCATTATTGCACGACAGCCCTAATATAACTAATATCGAAGAAAACATTTTTATCTCCTCCCCACATTTACTTCGCTCGGTGCTATGATACAGTGCTATAGAATAGCAGTCCCCCCCCGCTGCGCCACTGCGAAAGAAATTAATTTAAACTAGGTACTTGGGGTATTTTGTCTTCGAACGAATATCATGAAAAATTACAATAAATTGATAATTCTTTTTCCATATTCACGAAAAAAATAAGTGTCTTTTGCAGCGGCTGGAAAATAATGAAAATAACTACATAACTCAAATTATTAAAGTGCCTAAATGAAGCGGTATATTTATGTAAGTAGCCGGCAAGAACATTTTTTTCATTAAAAAGTCTCGGAGCACCTTTTTTATACAAAGTGATTAATAATTGAATTATCCTGCATTTAACAATTACAGCATTCTTTGAATTGCCGTATTAAAAGTTGCAGTTTACTTCTCAACGCTGAGAGCTATCTGCATTTGTTTAGAGAATCACGTGTTAGTGTCGCTCTCTTTGCCCAGAAGTGGAACTAAAATTCACCGAGGCGTGGCGAACGGCGGCGTTTATTGGTTCGTGTCATCCCGCGCTTACTTGTATGTTACCGAGTTGTTCGGCTCCTGTTTATTTACGTAAATGAATTTAGGTTTCGTTTTTCTATCGTATAGTTAGTTTTTGGCATAATTTTTTTGTACAGTTAATAGTGTATTTACGTGCTATCGGGTGTATAAACAATTTTTGTGTAAGCTACCTGTGGTAACAGAAAGAGGAGGCTTGAAAAATCGATAGGTATTCTTTCAAGGCCTAAACGCAGATGTTCTAGGTAATGTTTATTTTCTCACTTTATAACGCCGTTACTGTTAATGCTTTCGTTGTGGTATTTTGCATACAAAAGCTCTGTTTAATTGTCTATTTAAACGAACAATTGAAAGTGAAAGCTCAAGTCAATACACGCTAAAAGAAATAGATAACCTATGATGTAATGGTCGCTTTCATCGCTGACAGCTAAAGGCATTGTAGTAGTAACAAGTGGCACGATAATAAAGTAACAGGTATAATATAAATATCTTGAAATGAATTTCATTATTATTCTACATTTGATATTTTTGTATTTTATATATTAATAAATGATTTGAATTAATGAAACAGTAGTGAAGGTCATGTGGCTTGTAGTACATACATATAGTCCATTGTAAATATGTACAGTAAATTATAGTTTTTATCTGATATTACCTATAGCATAACTAATGTTTGTTGTTGCACGACACACTGGCTCGTTGTGATAATTATTTTCAACAAGTTCGTAATCGATAATTTTAGAAACTAAGGAATTTACGTATTTAACAAACATGGCATTCATTGTACCTACAGTGGGTCACAATTGGAAATGTGTGCTATAATCTTGTAAAGCATTTAATGATGATTAATTGTGTTAATTTCTGTTGCGCACCTATATTACGAAAAATCAATAATTTTACTGAAGTAATAATTGCATCATTTGATGATGCTATCGTTTGGATGTATTCTGATAAACATTAACTTTTGTTCACTGTATGAACTTGGATTAACTACCATTGCTATAGCATAGGTACTCATAATTTTTTATATCTAGTTACAATGGATTTGGATAATAAAGGAAATATCAATCGTTGTAAAAATTAAAAATTTGCTGTGATAAGTATATCCAATTTTTTTGAAATTTTATTATCTATATTACATATTAAAACTTCAAGAAAGTCGGAGGTGTGGTTTAAGCAAATAATTACTATGCTCGTTATCAAAGAAGTGGGCGCAGTAATCCCACAATTAATGAGATATAGCATTGGTTAATATTAGGCGGGAACCGGCAAAACTGAAAGCTCCGTGATCACGGAATTTAAATTTTTTTTTTGTATATCGATAGCTAACAGTTAACACGAACAAGATGCGCTTGATGTTTGAATCAACTGAAATAAAAATTTTCCTTCAATTAGTTGTTCTGTTTCAACTTTAAATCTAAAAGAGTTACCTATAACATATTTTATTATTTATTATTTTATACAAACGCTTATTAATTTGTTGCGTCTTAACTTCATAAATTAAAACGTCATATTAAAGTGTAAATTATGTATGTTTTAAATTTAGTTTGTCAATGTGAAAGAGTAGTGCAATTTTGAGTTAGTTTATTTACATTTAATACAAGTATAAGTTGCAAAGTTTTTAGTTCGGTATAAAATTTATTTTTTGTTACTTAGTCGACCTTTTTCCGTGACGTCGACTCTCAGTCTCGTCTTTTTTAAAAACTGAAGTAAAATTGTGTCCAGCGTTGTCGCCACCCCTCACTTTTGCTTCCTTGTAGTAAGGTACTCAAAAGTTGAAACTCCTACGGTTTATGATATGATCGACCAAATGTCTTTCTGTTTTACAGTTATTCCTGCACTTTCTAAACTCTTAATCTATTTCACAGAAAAAATAAAACGAAGATTTCTCTTTCCAAGAAAAGGCATCAACAAATAAAATAAAATAATTTAGCTTATTGTAATTGATGTGAATGGAGCCCATATTGAGTAAATTAAAAAAAAGGTTTTTCCGTGAAACCTATGGAGAAATTTTATCCCCTTTCTCATTTTTTGAATAAGACCTTTTCAGCTGAATAAAGTTTTTTCCGTTAAATCACAAAATTTCCTATCAATATCCGTGATGACTGAAACATTTTTATTTTTTTTTAATAATAAACTTTATTTAAATATTTTCGGCCTACTAAATCGACGAATATTAAGTACATTTGAAAGTAAAAATAACACTTCAAAATGTACTACTAAAGTTACAATGTATTCTAGGTGTTTATATACAATGTTACTAGGGGTAGTTGAGAACAACTTTAAAAGTGGGAAATTATTACATTCTATTTGGTCGTTTAGTAATGTATATAAAATTTTTTGTAAAACAAATACAAATACAAAAAATATGAACATAAATAAAAGTAAAACAAAAATACTGGTATGCAACTGAAGAAAAAGTAGAGAAAGAGCGAATATACAGATAGGAGACGAAAAATTAGAAGAAGTGGCCGATTTTAGGTATC